>NC_047029.1:11152071-11318257 GCF_902652985.1 Pecten maximus | reverse complement strand
TTTTCACAACTGAAGTTCGTTGTCAAAAAAATAACAGATACAAACTAATATGACCAAGCTACGAGTATTGTAGTCAAGTCATTGGAAAAATAAAGGTGTCTAGGGAGCGGGAGGGAACAGTGAAAAGCTGATGTGATAATACCCTTGGAAATAAAAAGTCTCATGATATAGTGCAATGTTAAAATCACATGTTTTTACACAGTGGATTTTTCAGCATTGTCCTGGGGAAATGACATCTCATAAAGTCATTCCGGACAATCATTCGGTTTCTACGAGGGTTCACGCCTATGCAAAAAAAAAAAATAAATAAACACACACAAAAACACAAAAGAATACAAAACTAAATCTCTATGCATCCAAAGTCTGCCATACAATGAAATAACAGTTGATTTCAACTGACACTAGTATTTTATTGCACTTGCATTTTATTTCTTTAGGCAACATTGTCATTCCTGACGACAAACTTGGATGCTGGAACTTCTTTACCATGATTTCGTCAATTTTGAAATGCCATATGACTCCTGGATTTCAAAATTGGATTCCCACTTTTCATATCGGAGAGTCCCTGGGACCATATGCATAACAAAATTTCAGGGAAACCACTGGAACTTACATGAATAGAACACGCACTGATGGCCTGATTAAGTTACGGCTTTCACTTGATTTTGTAGTAAAAACTCTTCTAAAAAGATATCCTCCATGTTCATACTCAAGGTGAGCGAATGTTAATTAATCAAAGTTCATACATCAGATTTTCCATGTAGCCAAACACAGTCCCGCCATTTTTCTCCACGTGGTCAGGACCCATGTAACCATCGACCGGTGAAATACATTCACATTTCATAATAGTTCAATTCACTGATCACACATTTCAGCTTTTTTCGTCTGTACCTTCTAAACGAGGGGTCAACGCCTATGGAAAACTAACATTAGCGCCGAACCCCACTCCAATATCTTTTATTGTTTTCACCATTTAAGCATTGATGTAGAAGTTTGCAAACAAAATTTGTTTCATACCCCGATGAAACTAAAAAAAATTGACATCAACGCTTATAACTAATTTTTGAAAATGATTTTCTAATTTAAAACATGTTTTATGTAAAATTTTACTGGTTTTAAATGGGATTCTTTTTTCTCAAATCAATACGCAACGTCAATTGTCGTATTGTGACGTCACATTTTTCGCGCCATTCTCGGAATTTCTTTCATAGAAGAATGAAAAGAATTTTTCGACCAATCACATTTGAGTATTTACCATGAAAACAAAGAAAAATTAATTATATGTAGATACATGGAAATAAACCATAATCGCATAAATGATTAATCATTATATCAACCGATAGTCGTAGTGGACCTTCTTGCATAACCCCAAGTTGAGTGAAGGGGGTACCCTAACAAAATGGTTTATAATTTTCATAGGCTAATGTAAATTTTAAAATTTACAAAAACACTTAACAGTGTATAAATTCACTGTTATTTTGATACCAATATGTCATATTCACATACATACGGTACATGTAGGTTTAGTGATAAATTTGATAAGAAAAACATGCAGAATTTTCACAAAATTATAAAATGTATCCAGCATTGTCAACTTGAATTAGTATAGTTGTAAGCACAGTCTATATTTCATACCTTTAAAAAAAAAAAAAGTTCAATATATAAATACAATTTCCGATATTCATGAAGATTTTATTATTATTTTTACTTTTATTTTTGTTTGTTACAAAACAACTGCATTAACTTATATATGGTTTTAGTTATATGCAGCAGTAATAACTCACAAATATGCATTCTGAAGAATAATCCATCCTCTTAAGAACTACAAAATGTTGAGATGGTGTTTATAAAACGTACATTTGATGAAAAAAAAAGGAATTGACGTGGGGGCCAAATGTTTACCAACCTTTGTATTCTCCACCAATTAGCGGGAAACTGGAGAATTAACCGTCGCTTTCGGATCGAAAGAGGAGGTTAAACATTGCTGTTTACATCTTGTTATTTAGTATTATAATTTTCTCTCGTATTCCTTCAAAATCCGGAAAACCTCACAACACATGGAAGGTAGGAAGGGAGGTAACTCGCACGTTCTTATACATTATCACCAGTCTACCACAGGACTAGACCTCACCAGGACCGAAAGTAAACAGATAAACAGTAAATCTAGATCATCGAGAGCTTAACACCCAGGGTCGGACTAGTTACAGCAGAAATTGACACCCAGGGTCGGACTAGTTACAGCAGAACTTGACATCCAGGGTAAGACAAGTTACAGCAGAGTTTGACACCAAGGTTCGGACCAGTTACAGCAGAGCTTGACACCCAGGGTAAGACAAGTTACAGCAGAACTTGACACCCAGGGAAAGACAAGTTACAGCAGAGCTTGACACCCAGGGTTAGACAAGTTACAGCAGAGTTTGACACCAAGGGTAGGACCAGTTACAGCATAACTTGACACCCAGGGTAAGACAAGTTACAGCAGAGTTTGACACCCAGGGTAAGACAAGTTACAGCAGAGCTTGACACCCAGGGTAAGACTAGTTACAGCAGAGCTTGACACCCAGGGTAAGACTAGTTACAGCAGAGCTTGACACCCAGGGTAAGACTAGTTACAGCAGAGCTTGACACCCAGGGTAAGACTAGTTACAGCAGAACTTGACACCCAGCATAAGACAAGTTACAGCAGATTTTGACACCCAGGGTAAGACAAGTTACAGCAGAGTTTGACACCCAGGGTAAGACAAGTTACAGCAGAGTTTGAGAACAAGGGTCGGACCAGTTACAGCATAACTTGACACCCAGGGTAAGACAAGTTACAGCAAAGCTTGACACCCAGGGTAAGACTAGTTCCAGCAGAGCTTGACACCCAGGGTAAGACTAGTTCCAGCAGAGCTTGACACCCAGGGTAAGACTAGTTACAGCAGAGCTTGACACCCAGGGTAAGACAAGTTACAGCAGAGTTTGACACCCAGGGTAAGACTAGTTACAGCAGAACTTGACACCCAGGGTAAGACTAGTTACAGCAGAACTTGACACCCAGGGTAAGACTAGTTACAGCAGAACTTGACACCCAGGGTAAGACTAGTTACAGCAGAGTTTGACATCCAGGGTCGGACTAGTTACAGCAGAGCTTGACATCCAGGGTCGGACTAGTTACAGCAGAGCTTGACATCCATGGTCGGACTAGTTACACCAGAGCTTGACACCCAGGGTAGGACTAGATACAGCAGAGCTTGCCATCCAGGGTAAGACTAGTTACAGCAGAGCTTGACACCCAGGGTAAGACTAGTTACAGCAGAACTTGACATCCAGGGTAAGACTAGTTACAGCAGAACTTGACACCCTTGGGTAAGACTAGTTACAGCAGAACTTGACACCCAGGGTAAGACTAGTTACAGCAGAGTTTGACATCCAGGGTCGGACTAGTTACAGCAGAGCTTGACATCCAGGGTCGGACTAGTTACAGCAGAGCTTGACATCCATGGTCAGACTAGTTACACCAGAGCTTGACACCCAGGGTAGGACTAGATACAGCAGAGCTTGCCATCCAGGGTTGGACTAGTTACAGCAGAGCTTGACACCCAGGTTAAGACTAGTTACAGCAGAACTTGACACCCAGGGTAAGACTAGTTACAGCAGAACTTGACACCCAGGGTAAGACTAGTTACAGCAGAACTTGACACCCAGGGTAAGACTAGTTACAGCAGAGTTTGACATCCAGGGTCGGACTAGTTACAGCAGAGCTTGACATCCAGGGTCGGACTAGTTACAGCAGAGCTTGACATCCATGGTCGGACTAGTTACACCAGAGCTTGACACCCAGGGTAGAACTAGATACAGCAGAGCTTGCCATCCAGGGTTGGACTAGTTACAGCAGAGCTTGACACCCAGGTTAAGACTAGTTACAGCAGAGCTTGACACCCATGGTAAGACTAGTTACAGCAGAGCTTGACACCCAGGGTAGGACTAGATACAGCAGAGCTTGCCATCCAGGGTTGGACTAGTTACAGCAGAGCTTGACACCCAGGTTAAGACTAGTTACAGCAGAACTTGACACCCAGGGTAAGACTAGTTACAGCAGAACTTGACACCCAGGGTAAGACTAGTTACAGCAGAGTTTGACATCCAGGGTCGGACTAGTTACAGCAGAGCTTGACACCCAGGGTAAGACTAGTTACAGCAGAGCTTTCCATCCAGGGTAAGACTAGTTACAGCAGAGCTTTCCATCCAGGGTAGGACTAGATACAGCAGAGCTTGCCATCCAGGGTTGGACTAGTTACAGCAGAACTTGACACCCAGGGTAAGACTAGTTACAGCAGAACTTGACACCCAGGGTAAGACTAGTTACAGCAGAGTTTGACATCCAGGGTCGGACTAGTTACAGCAGAGCTTGACATCCAGGGTCGGACTAGTTACAGCAGAGCTTGACATCCATGGTCGGACTAGTTACACCAGAGGTTGACACCCAGGGTAGGACTAGATACAGCAGAGCTTGCCATCCAGGGTTGGACTAGTTAAAGCAGAGCTTGACACCCAGGTTAAGACTAGTTACAGCAGAGCTTGACACCCATGGTAAGACTAGTTACAGCAGAGCTTGACACCTAGGGTAGGACTAGATACAGCAGAGCTTGCCATCCAGGGTTGGACTAGTTACAGCAGTGTTTGACACCCAGGTTAAGACTAGTTACAGCAGAGCTTGACACCCATGGTAAGACTAGTTACAGCAGAGCTTGACACACAGGGTAGGACTAGATACAGCAGAGCTTGCCATCCAGGGTTGGACTAGTTACAGCAGAGCTTGACACCCAGGTTAAGACTAGTTACAGCAGAGCTTGACACCCATGGTAAGACTAGTTACAGCAGAGCTTGACACCCAGGGTCGGACTAGTTACAGCAGAGCTTGACACCCAGGGTAGGACTAGATACAGCAAAGCTTGCCATCCAAGGTTAAGACTAGTTACAGCAGAGTTTGAAACCCGGGGTAAGACTAGTTATAGCAGAGCTTGTCATCCATGGTAAGACTAGTTACAGCAGAGCTTGACACCCAGGGTAAGACTAGTTACAGCAGAGCTGGACATCCAGGGTAAGACTAGTTACAGCAGAGCTTGACATCCAGGGTAAGACTAGTTACAGCAGAGCTTGACATCCAGGGTAAGACTAGTTACAGCAGAAGTTTATAACAGCACTACCCTTAAATCTTCTCAACTGCAAAAGGACGTTTCTAAACAAGTTTTCATAGAACTGAACCTATTTCAGAAGCTGTTAATTACCTCAACAAACTATTAGCTACTGTAATGGTGACACTTTGACACCTACAAAAAACCTAAAGTTGGACAAATGTATTTGGAAAGTTTCTCGCAACGGCAAGAGTTATAGAACGGGTGTCACACGGAGACACTTAGAGTAAGAAAACAAAGCACAGAATTACACAGCAGTCTCTTCAATGTCTCCTCAATGGAAAACAATAGATAGCGCGGAACTGATGCCGACTTTATAGTGCGGAACTGATGCCGACTTATAGTGCGGAACTGATGCCGACTGTATAGTGCGGAACTGATGCCGACGTTATAGTGAGGTACTGATGCCGACTTTATAGTGCGGAACTGATGCCGACGTTATAGTGCGGAACTGATGCCGACTTTATAGTGCGGAACTGATGCCGACGTTATAGTGCGGAACTGATGCCGACTTTATAGTGCGGAACTGATGCCGACTTTATAGTGCGGAACTGATGCCGACGTTATAGTGCGTAACTGATGCCGACTTTATAGTGCGGAACTGATGCCGACGTTATAGTGCGGAACTGATGCCGACGTTATAGTGCGGAACTGATGCCGACTTTATAGTGCGGAACTGATGCCGACGTTATAGTGCGGAACTGATGCCGACGTTATAGTGCGGATCTAATGCCGACGTTATAGTGAGGTACTGATGCCGACTTTATAGTGCGGAACTGATGCCGACGTTATAGTGCGGAACTGATGCCGACTTTATAGTGCGGAACTGATGCCGACGTTATAGTGCGGAACTGATGCCGACTTTATAGTGCGGAACTGATGCCGACGTTATAGTGCGGAACTGATGCCGACGTTATAGTGCGGAACTGATGCCGACTTTATAGTGCGGAACTGATGCCGACGTTATAGTGCGGAACTGATGCCGACGTTAGTGCGGATGCTTCTGCCGACGTTAGGTAGTGAGGAACTGATGCCGACGTTATAGTGCGGAACTGTTGCCGACGTTATAGTGCGGAACTGATGACGACGTTATAGTGCGGAACTGATGCCGACGTTATAGTGCGGAACTGATGCCGACTTTATAGTGCGGAACTGATGCCGACGTTATAGTGTGGAACTGATGCCGACTTTATAGTGAGGTACTGATGCCGACGTTATAGTGCGGAACTGATGCCGACGTTATAGTGAGGTACTGATGCCGACTTTATAGTGCGGAACTGATGCCGACGTTATAGTGCGGAACTGATGCCGACGTTATAGTGCGGAACTGATGGCGACGTTATTGTGCTGAACTGATGCCGACGTTATAGTGAGGAACTGATGCCGACTTTATAGTGCGGAACTGATGCCGACTTTATAGTGCGGAACTGATGCCGACTTTATAGTGAGGTACTGATGCCGACTTTATAGTGCGGAACTGATGCCGACTTTATAGTGCGGAACTGATGCCGACCTTATAGTGCGGAAACTGATGCCTGACGTTATAGTGCAGAGCTGATGCCGACGTTATAGTGAGGTACTGATGCCGACTTTATAGTGCGGAACTGATGCCGACGTTAAAGTGCGGAGCTGATGCCGACGTTATAGTGAGGTACTGATGCCGACTTTATAGTGCGGAACTGATGCCGACGTTATTGTGCGGAACTGATGCCGACGTTATAGTGAGGTACTGATGCCGACGTTATAGTGAGGTACTGATGCCGACGTTATAGTGCGGAACTGATGCCGACTTTATAGTGCGGAACTGATGCCGACGTTAAAGTGCGGAGCTGATGCCGACGTTATAGTGAGGTACTGATGCCGACTTTATAGTGCGGAACTGATGCCGACGTTATTGTGCGGAACTGATGCCGACGTTATAGTGAGGTACTGATGCCGACGTTATAGTGAGGTACTGATGCCGACTTTATAGTGTGGAGCTGATGCCGACGTTATAGTGCGGAACTGATGCCGAACTATATAGTGCGGTACTGATGCCGACGTTATAGTGCGGAACTGATGCCGACTTTATTGTGCAGAACTGATGCCGACGTTATAGTGAGGTACTGATGCCGACTTTATAGTGCGGAGCTGATGCCGACTTTATAGTGCGGAACTGATGCCGACGTTATAGTGCGGAACTGATGCCGACGTTATAGTGAGGTACTGATGCCGACTTTATAGTGCGGTACTGATGCCGACGTTATAGTGCGGAACTGATGCGACGTTATAGTGCGGAACTGATGCCGACGTTATAGTGCGGAGCTGATGCCGACTTATTGTGCGGAACTGATGCCGACGTTATAGTGTGGAACTGATGCCGACGTTATAGTGAGGTACTGATGCCGACTTTATAGTGCGGAACTGATGCCGACGTTATAGTGCGGTACTGATGCCGACGTTATAGTGCGGAACTGATGCCGACTTTATTGTGCGGAACTGATGCCGACGTTATAGTGTGGAACTGATGCCGAGTTATAGTGAGGTACTGATGCCGACTTTATAGTGCGGAACTGATGCCGACGTTATAGTGCGGAACTGATGCCGACGTTATAGTGCGGAACTGATGCCGACGTTATAGTGCGGAACTGATGCCGACTTTATAGTGCGGAGCTGATGCCGACGTTATATTGCGGAACTGATGCGGACGTTATAGTGCGGAACTGATGCCGACTTTATAGTGCGGAACTGATGCCGACTTTATTGTGCGGAACTGATGCCGACGTTATAGTGTGGAACTGATGCCGACGTTATAGTGAGGTACTGATGCCGACTTTATAGTGCGGAACTGATGCCGACGTTATAGTGAGGTACTGATGCCGACTTTATAGTGCGGAACTGATGCCGACGTTATAGTGCGGAACTGATGCCGACTTTATAGTGCGGAGCTGATGCCGACGTTATAGTGAGGTACTGATGTCGACTTTATAGTGCGGAACTGATGCCGACGTTATAGTGCGGAACTGATGCCGACTTTATAGTGAGGTACTGATGCCGACCTTAAAGCGTGGAACTGATGCCAACTTTATAGTGAGGAACTGATGCCGACGTTATAGTGATATCTCACTGAGGTATACTGCCGAAGACACCCAACAGGACTCTCCACCCGGCCAGATTATACTGACAGCGGCCGCTCCCAACATACTGAGCGTGAAGGAGAAGCAGCCACCTTTTATTTATTGAAATATCTTTTTATTCAAATTTCATTTTAATGAATCTGTACATACAAAAGTATAAATACACTTCTGGCAATTATGTACTATATATAATATATACATACACTTGTACTACGAACATTCACACACATCGGCAAATGTTCATGTCAACTAATTTTCATTAACCCTTATTTATTTACATTGGATTCGTCTTAGGTACAAATAATTTTTTAGTTTTTTGTTTTTGTTTTTGTTTTGCACACAGGGGAGGCCTCCCTTAAATGACCTTAGTTGTTGATAGGGTGTTAAACAAAGCTAAACCAATGAAAACCAAACCAAAACTTTTTTGTTTCAATATTTACAGCAATTGTATAGGTTAACCAAATATATTATTCCTCTATAGTTTTGGTATATGTGGATTAGATCACCTCTGTCTGTTATTGCCATAATCCTGTCAATCACTGTATTCGTACTTCTCGACTTCTGAAGTCAAAGGTCCACTTTAGATACATCCTTGCTACACTATTTTTATAGACATAGCGTGCTTTTTTTTATTTACAACCGTATCACTTACACCACAGAGCCTTTCCTGATTCGGCCATAAATTTACGCGTGAATTACACCTGTTTTGAGAAGGTTACGTAATGTAGCTTGATGTACGTGTTCACCATTTCATAAATTGTATCCGCCTCTTTCTCTGTCAATAAGTATGGTGTATTCGAACTGGCAATGTACACTGATTGTGTACATTGCCAGTTCGAATACAAACATCCGATTGGCGTACGATGACAGTGTAGTGTTTCGAGTAGGCGGGGTTTACCCGCGAAATTCATCGATGAAACACCCACATTACAATTGTCAATCAACGGTCCGAGTTTGAAATTATTTGGTATTTAACCGGATTTTGTCTTTTTACATAACACAAGGACCAATTATCATGAATTTGACAGTTTTACCCAAAAGTTAAAAAAAAAAAACACTTTTAAAATGTCGGTTATTTACACTCAAGTGTATGTAGTGTATGTATGTAGTAAGATGTTTCGGAGTTCGTGTTTTATATTTACATTTGTATATGTTTCCGATATTATGCTGGTTGCTTCTTGTTTTTATGGCTCTCCGGGCAATCCCTTATTTAGTTTTCTATATTCCACATATATATACTGTTGTCCTATTCAGTCTCTCTAACACATAACCACAGCAGTTGTCATTGAGCTAAATTACTAAAGTTACTTTGTAAGCAATCGGTTATACATTTTAACTGTTTTTATGAATATGAAAGTACATGTATCAACATTTTCATTTCGTTCACACTCCAGGATGTACAACACAATATTTAAAGAGTTTTATTATATAATGTTTTTGGTTTTAAATCACGACATGTACCAGGGCAGATACGTTTGATTAACCACCCTTTCATCTCAGGTTGCTGCCGATGTCAAACGTGGATTTGTTGAAAGCTTCGAGAGTAACTCCTTATCCTGGTGTTAAATTACTAGTTTTTAAATCCAGTTCTTTAACAATTTACATATTGCTACATTTTTTTTCTTATCCATGTTACATTTGGGAAATACATTAGATAAACACCATAAAAATCTGAAAAATTTGAAGTAATAAAACTCGAAAATATTTGAAATTGAGATGTTAATCATTTTTAATCTGTTATTTGTATAATTTGTCTCAAGTGATAATATAGGGTAACGACAACATTGATTACTGAACGTACAGGCGTTTTGAATGACATCTATCAAGTACATGACATACGAACCGCTTGGTAATAAATGCCTTTTTACAGGCTTAGTATTCAAAAAACTAGAACATATAAACAGCTTTATATGAAACGTCACAACACATACGTATCTTATATACTATTTATTATCTATTTAATGTTGAATTTTAAAACGTTATCGCTATTGAGTTAGACTTTCATCAATGTTTTCTTGTGTCGAAATGTCTAGGTCAGACTAAAGCTGTAAATATTACAGGATCGGTATTCCGTACTTCAGTACATGTAAACAGCTGTATGTGAAACATCCCAACATATATTTTACTTACTATGTATTATCTATTTAATATTGAATTAGAAAACGTGATAAATATTGAGTAAGTCTTTCATCAAGGTTTTACCATGTGTCGTCACTGTCGCAACGTCTACGTCAGATTACAGCCGTGAATATAAGACGCATTAAAATATGTATATAAGGAAATATGTATAATTCAGATGAATGTATTGTATGTGAACGTGCCGTGATACACGTAGTTAAACTACCCAGACAGGTACATGTTAATCCTCTAAATCCCGTAAATCTTACCTGTCAAGAGGGGAGCGTTGTACACCATCCCTGATCGGCTATTGTCTTCCTTATTTGATCACAACAAACGTATCATTTCACAAATACCCTCTCTCTACGATAGATATTAAGGTCACCTGAGACAAAGTCTCAAGTGACATACATGTATTCTAATCGCCTTTTGTCCGTTCTTAACAATTTGTATTTTTGACTTCTTCAACAATAGATAGTGCTTGTCGATAGACATAAAAAAGAAAGTAATTGTCAATTGAATAACAAACGATAGTATTTATCAATAAACAAACAATCGATAATACTTGTCAATAAACAAACAATCGATAATACTTGTCAATAAACAAACAACCGAAAGTACTTGTCAATAAACAAACAATCGATACTTGTACAAACAATCACAATGCGTGTATACAATGCTTGAAGTATAGCACAACATCAATACGCCAGGATTGTATCTACTAATACTAGTATATTAGCACATTGTAATTAAAAAGGAACAAATATAACATTCCTTTACTAATTATCTGTTACACTATTATTGAAAAACTGACGATCAGGATGAAGATTTTTTTTTGGAGAATGCAAAGTGGAGTTTTGTCGATAAATAATTCAGGAACATAACCGTGTTCTCCCGTTGGCTATCACTCCTGAAAGAATGTGAAGTGAATATTCATGTGAAGTTTGTTTCGTTCTTCAGTATTACTCACTTCACAAAGTAAACATACAGACACGGATAAATCCTCAACATCAAAGGGATCCGCCAATAAACTACATTGTATATGTGAGTCTTTCTTGTTTGTTTGTTTGTTTTTCTTTCTTATTCGACAAATATTTCAACCAATAGTCCAATCTCGACATACCTAACGACTGTGTAATTAATATGGACTGTGTAAGTAAACATCAATAGTCCAATCTCGACATACCTATCGACTGTAATTAATATGGACTGTGTAAGTAAACATCAATGGTCCCATCTCGACATACCTATCGACTGTAATTAATATGGACTGTGTAAGTAAACATAAATAACCACATCTCGACATACCTAACGACTGTGTAATTAATATGGACTGTGTAAGTAAACATCAATACTCCCATCTCGACATACCTAACGACTGTGTAATTAATATGGACAGTGAAAGTAAACACCAATGGTCCCATCTCGACATACCTAACGACTGTGTAATTAATATGGACAGTGAAAGTAAACATCAATACTCCCATCTCGACATACCTAACGACTGTGTAATTAATATGGACAGTGAAAGTAAACATCAATACTCCCATCTCGACATACCTAACGACTGTGTAATTAATATGGACAGTGAAAGTAAACATCAATACTCCCATCTCGACATACCTAACGACTGTGTAATTAATATGGACAGTGAAAGTAAACATCAATACTCCCATCTCGACATACCTAACGACTGTGTAATTAATATGGACAGTGAAAGTAAACATCAATACTCCCATCTCTAATGGTCCCATCTCGACATACCTAACGACTGTGTAATTAATATGGAATATGTAAGTAAACATCAATACTCCCATCTCGATATGCCCCACGACTGTGTAATTAATATGGAGTGTGTAAGTAAACATCGATAGTCCAATCTCGACATACCTAACGTCTGTGTAATTAATATGGACTGAGTGAGATAAGATCAAAACAACTTTGTATTGAATCGGTACAGTCTTGATCATCAGCATGGATTGTATACCCGGTACAGAACACGTATCTTCCTGGTCTAATCACACAACACGCCAACTATATATGGTATATACTTCACCCCATACTTAAATTTGCAGGTGCATAATAGTATGTTAATTTGAATTTTCTGTCTCGCCCCGCTACAATCAGGATGTTTAACGGATTCCACCCGGATTCTACTTATATATTTTCCCTTTGACATCGCATCTATACAATATATCCGATACCCGGATTTTGACAAATTTACAATCATTCCTGGAATTTGTACCCTACCATTTCCCCTATAAATACTCGGGAACCTATTCTGTAGCCATTTGTCATTTCATTTCTCAATATGGAATCACTGGCTCTGTGTATGTGTCTTTTGTTGCTAGGTTTGGTTTCGGCCGTTACGATGTCCCCGTCACATGGTCAGGACACTTGCAATGACCGTCAAATCATCCATAAGTTTACGGTGGTTGATTACGATTGGTCCAGCGCGGTGGCACGCGAAGAGGCGATTGAAAGTGAAGCATACATTCCTAACAATAACATTATCGTTGGAATGAAGGTCTATGATGATGTTGTTTACGTCACCGTCCCAAGATGGCGACTTGGTGTTCCGTCTACCCTCAATAAGGTCGTGGTTAGAAATGGGACATCGGTTTTACAGGCGTTTCCCAGCATGGAAATGCAGGAGATAGGTAACTGTCATGCCCTGCAGCATGTGGAAAGTATGGAAATAGATCCTAACACGGGTTGGATGTGGATCATCGATACCGGAAGGATCAACTTCCTTTCAACCGACTGCACAGCCACCGAAAACCTTTGTCCAGCTAAAATCGTCGTGTATGATATCAACAAAATGGAGGAAGTGACCCGTCATGAGTTTCCGAATGAGGTTGTTAATCGTCAGACAAATTTCTTAAATGACATTGTTATTCAATATTTCAACAACGAGCCTCGATTTGCCTACATATCCGATACTCTCGACTTCAAATTAGTGGTTTATGACCGGATACAGAATCAATCACATTCTTATCATCATTCATCAATGTTGCCAGAACCCGGAAAAGGAAACGTCACCATCTTGGGAGAAAACTTTGCGGTCGCTGCTGGTATAAATGGTATCGCAATGTCACATGACATGCAGTATCTGTATTACGCCCCCTTCTCCGGTTATGCAGTGTATCAGATTCCTACTAACGTCACTTCCGTCCCGGGTGCAGATATTGCGGGATCCATTCGAAAGGTTGGATATAGACCGTCTCAGACAGCCGGTATGACGTACAGTAAGAGCAATTTCCTCTACTTTGCCTCCCTCGCTGAAAATGCTATCTATAGATGGAACATTGAGTATGATCAAACTCTTCAGGGTTTAGATAATTTCGGGGAAGTAGAAATGAGAACACTGACAAATATCATGTCTGACGACAAATGTATGAACTTTGTTGATATTTTCAACTTTGATGAAGATGGATTTCTCTGGTTTTCTGTCAACAAGCTTCACAAGTTTCATTTAGATTCGATGGATTTCACTGGCAGTAGTGGTCCCAACGTTCTTATATGGAAAGTCCATATGGGAGACACTGGCTATTTGGATAGGAGGGAGGAAACAGCAACATCCCCTGTTACCATGGAAACAACATCTCATACCATCGATACGCCGATAGGTGGCGCTGGAGTTGGAACTATACCGGAAATCACGTTGTATCTATTCAATATTTTGTTTCTGTGTGTACTCTCGGTGTCAAATTAACGTATGGGCGGACACGTACAGAGACTGTATTATTTATATATCGCGGGTGTGTCGGTGAAAATCTGATACATTTGAAATGAATCATCAAAATTCTCAGGAGAGATAGATTAGGAATTTTGTGATTTGAACATCGGCATGTATTATCGGACAAATTATATAAAACTCATACCCATATAATTGTTCATTTCTTTAATTTCATGTTGCTTTTTCATTTCATGTACAATTAGAGAAAGCGGTTAATTGATGTCTGAGGGTGATTAAATTATCTTACCACATGTGTTAGCGCTTTAGTTGTTTTTTCTTTACCTCTATAAAGGTTCTTGACTGAAATAAAACAGTTTATTAGAATTGATTTAAATAGTGTGTTTTATTTGCTTATATGTCGTTAGAAAACTAAATTGTAGTTATGGCGCTTAAAATTTATGATAAGAAATGTAGTTGACACAAAATAGTTGGATAAGCGCTATGATACATACAAAATTATGAAACTTGTCAACAAGTCCAGCATTTATCAAAAGTCCGCTACCAAGAGACAATGATCTGACCGATTACGGATTAGATATATTACCTGTTTCAAACGATAGGCGATATCACTGTAATTGTTGTCACCTACTGTCAATTCGACTTTTGTTTAGAGTTTTAGTGGGTTTTTTTCTTTTTCTTTTTTTTCTGAAAATAAGGCAAATGCTAGTCCATAGAAACATAAGCGTTTCTGATGAAACAATGATTAATATTAATACGATAAGCGGGAAATTCAAACGCATTTTTACTTCAATAATAAAAAGAATGAATGTAAATGTAAGTATTGAACCAACAACCAGGGTCATATGATGATGGGGTGTCTGAGGGGTCACCAACAACCAGGGTCATATGATGATGGGTGTCTGAGGGGAAATCAACAACCAGGGTCATATGATGATGGGTGTCTGAGGGGAAATCAACAACCAGGGTCATATGATGATGGGTGTCTGAGGGGAAATCAACAACCAGGGTCATATGATGATGGGTGTCTGAGGGGTCACCAACAACCAGGGTCATATGATGATGGGTGTCTGAGGGGAAATCAACAACCAGGGTCATATGATGATGGGTGTCTGAGGGGACACCAACAACCAGGGTCATATGATGATGGGTGTCTGAGGGGAAATCAACAACCAGGGTCATATGATGATGGGTGTCTGAGGGGACACCAACAACCAGGGTCCCATATGATGATGGGTGTCTGAGGGGAAATCAACAACCAGGGTCATATGATGATGGGTGTCTGAGGGGAAATCAACAACCAGGGTCATATGATGATGGGTGTCTGAGGGGAAATCAACAACCAGGGTCCCATATGATGATGGGTGTCTGAGGGGAAATCAACAACCAGGGTCATATGATGATGGGTGTCTGAGGGGAAATCAACAACCAGGGTCATATGATGATGGGTGTCTGAGGGGAAATCAACAACCAGGGTCCCATATGATGATGGGTGTCTGAGGGGAAATCAACAACCAGGGTCATATGATGATGGGTGTCTGAGGGGAAATCAACAACCAGGGTCATATGATGGTGGGTGTCTGAGGGGAAATCAACAACCAGGGTCATATGATGATGGGTGTCTGAGGGGACACCAACAACCAGGGTCATATGATGATGGGTGTCTGAGGGGAAACCAACAACCAGGGTCATATGATGATGGGTGTCTGAGGGGAAATCAACAACCAGGGTCATATGATTATGGCTGTCTGAGGGGTCACCAACAACCAGGGTCATATGATGATGGGTGTCTGAGGGGTCACCAACAACCAGGGTCATATGATGATGGGTGTCTGAGGGGACACCAACAACCAGGGTCATATGATGATGAGTGTCTGAGGGGACACCAACAACCAGGGTCATAAGATGATGGGTGTCTGAGGGGACACCAACAACCAGGGTCATATGATGATGGGTGTCTGAGGGGACACCAACAACCAGGGTCATATGATGATGGGTGTCTGAGGGGACACCAACAACCAGGGTCATATGATGATGGGTGTCTGAGGGGACACCAACAACCAGGGTCATATGATTATGGCTGTCTGAGGGGTCACCAACAACCAGGGTCATATGATGATGGGTGTCTGAGGGGTCACCAACAACCAGGGTCATATGATGATGGGTGTCTGAGGGGACACCAACAACCAGGGTCATATGATGATGGGTGTCTGAGGGGAAATCAACAACCAGGGTCATATGATGATGGGTGTCTGAGGGGACACCAACAACCAGGGTCATATGATGATGGGTGTCTGAGGGGACACCAACAATCAGGGTCATATGATGATGGGTGTCTGAGGGGAAATCAACAACCAGGGTCATATGATGATGGGTGTCTGAAGGGTCACCAACAACCAGGGTCATATGATGATGGGTGTCTGAGGGGTCACCAACAACCAGGGTCATATGATGGTGACTGTCTGAGGGGTCACTAACAACCAGGGTCATATGATGATGGGTGTCTGAGGGGTCACCAACAACCAGGGTCATATGATGATGGGTGTCTGAAGGGACGCTTACAACCAGGGTCATATGATGATGACTGTCTGAAGGGACGCTTACAACCAGGGTCATATGATGATGGGTGTCTGAGGGGACACCAACAACCAGGGTCATATGATTATGGGTGTCTGAGGGGAAATCAACAACCGGGGTCATATGATTATGGCTGTCTGAGGGGTCACCAACAACCAGGGTCATATGATGATGGGTGTCTGAGGGGTCACCAACAACCAGGGTCATATGATGATGGGTGTCTGAGGGGACACCAACAACCAGGGTCATATGATGATGGGTGTCTGAGGGGAAATCAACAACCAGGGTCATATGATGATGGGTGTCTGAGGGGACACCAACAACCAGGGTCATATGATGATGGGTGTCTGAGGGGACACCAACAATCAGGGTCATATGATGATGGGTGTCTGAGGGGAAATCAACAACCAGGGACATATGATGATGGGTGTCTGAAGGGTCACCAACAACCAGGGTCATATGATGATGGGTGTCTGAGGGGTCACCAACAACCAGGGTCATATGATGGTGACTGTCTGAGGGGTCACTAACAACCAGGGTCATATGATGATGGGTGTCTGAGGGGTCACCAACAACCAGGGTCATATGATGATGGGTGTCTGAAGGGACGCTTACAACCAGGGTCATATGATGATGACTGTCTGAAGGGACGCTTACAACAAGGGTCATATGATGATGGGTGTCTGAGGGGACACCAACAACCAGGGTCATATGATTATGGGTGTCTGAGGGGACACCAACAACCAGGGTCATATGAGGATTGGTGTCTGAGGGGTCACCAACAACCAGGGTCATATGATGATGGGTGTCTGAGGGGTCACCAACAACCAGGGTCATATGATGATGACTGTCTGAAGGGACGCTTACAACCAGGGTCATATGATGATGGGTGTCTGAGGGGACACCAACAACCAGGGTCATATGATGATGGGTGTCTGAGGGGTCACCAACAACCAGGGTCATATGATGATGACTGTCTGAAGGGACGCTTACAACCAGGGTCATATGATGATGGGTGTCTGAGGGGACACCAACAACCAGGGTCATATGATGATGTATGTCTGTAGTAGCACCAACAACCAGGGTCATATGATGATGGGTGTCTGAGGGGTCACCAACAACCAGGGTCATATGATGATGGGTGTCTGAGGGGTCACCAACAACCAGGGTCATATGATGATGGGTGTCTGAGGGGACACCAACAACCAGGGTCATATGATGATGGGTGTCTGAGGGGTCACCAACAACCAGGGTCATATGATGATGGGTGTCTGAGGGGACACCAACAACCAGGGTCATATGATGATGGGTGTCTGAGGGGACACCAACAACCAGGGTCATATGATGATGGGTGTCTGGGGGGACTCCAGTAACCAGGGTCATATGATGATGGGTGTCTGAGGGGACACCAACAACCAGGGTCATATGATGATGGATGTCTGAGGGGACACCAACAACCAGGGTCATATGATGATGGGTGTCTGAGGGGACACCAACAACCAGGGTCATATGATGGTGGCTGTCTGAGGGGTCACCAACAACCAGGGTCATATGATGATGGGTGTCTGAGGGGTCACCAACAACCAGGGTCATATGATGGTGACTGTCTGAGGGGTCACTAACAACCAGGGTCATATGATGATGGGTGTCTGAGGGGTCACCAACAACCAGGGTCATATGATGATGGGTGTCTGAAGGGACGCTTACAACCAGGGTCATATGATGATGACTGTCTGAAGGGACGCTTACAACCAGGGTCATATGATGATGGGTGTCTGAGGGGACACCAACAACCAGGGTCATATGATTATGGGTGTCTGAGGGGAAATCAACAACCGGGGTCATATGATTATGGCTGTCTGAGGGGTCACCAACAACCAGGGTCATATGATGATGGGTGTCTGAGGGGTCACCAACAACCAGGGTCATATGATGATGGGTGTCTGAGGGGACACCAACAACCAGGGTCATATGATGATGGGTGTCTGAGGGGAAATCAACAACCAGGGTCATATGATGATGGGTGTCTGAGGGGACACCAACAACCAGGGTCATATGATGATGGGTGTCTGAGGGGACACCAACAATCAGGGTCATATGATGATGGGTGTCTGAGGGGAAATCAACAACCAGGGTCATATGATGATGGGTGTCTGAAGGGTCACCAACAACCAGGGTCATATGATGATGGGTGTCTGAGGGGACACCAACAACCAGGGTCATATGATGATGGGTGTCTGAGGGGACACCAACAACCAGGGTCATATGATGATGGGTGTCTGAGGGGACACCAACAACCAGGGTCATATGATTATGGCTGTCTGAGGGGTCACCAACAACCAGGGTCATATGATGATGGGTGTCTGAGGGGTCACCAACAACCAGGGTCATATGATGATGGGTGTCTGAGGGGACACCAACAACCAGGGTCATATGATGATGGGTGTCTGAGGGGAAATCAACAACCAGGGTCATATGATGATGGGTGTCTGAGGGGACACCAACAACCAGGGTCATATGATGATGGGTGTCTGAGGGGACACCAACAATCAGGGTCATATGATGATGGGTGTCTGAGGGGAAATCAACAACCAGGGTCATATGATGATGGGTGTCTGAAGGGTCACCAACAACCAGGGTCATATGATGATGGGTGTCTGAGGGGTCACCAACAACCAGGGTCATATGATGGTGACTGTCTGAGGGGTCACTAACAACCAGGGTCATATGATGATGGGTGTCTGAGGGGTCACCAACAACCAGGGTCATATGATGATGGGTGTCTGAAGGGACGCTTACAACCAGGGTCATATGATGATGACTGTCTGAAGGGACGCTTACAACCAGGGTCATATGATGATGGGTGTCTGAGGGGACACCAACAACCAGGGTCATATGATTATGGGTGTCTGAGGGGAAATCAACAACCGGGGTCATATGATTATGGCTGTCTGAGGGGTCACCAACAACCAGGGTCATATGATGATGGGTGTCTGAGGGGTCACCAACAACCAGGGTCATATGATGATGGGTGTCTGAGGGGACACCAACAACCAGGGTCATATGATGATGGGTGTCTGAGGGGAAATCAACAACCAGGGTCATATGATGATGGGTGTCTGAGGGGACACCAACAACCAGGGTCATATGATGATGGGTGTCTGAGGGGACACCAACAACCAGGGTCATATGATGATGGGTGTCTGAGGGGAAATCAACAACCAGGGTCATATGATGATGGGTGTCTGAAGGGTCACCAACAACCAGGGTCATATGATGATGGGTGTCTGAGGGGTCACCAACAACCAGGGTCATATGATGGTGACTGTCTGAGGGGTCACTAACAACCAGGGTCATATGATGATGGGTGTCTGAGGGGTCACCAACAACCAGGGTCATATGATGATGGGTGTCTGAAGGGACGCTTACAACCAGGGTCATATGATGATGACTGTCTGAAGGGACGCTTACAACCAGGGTCATATGATGATGGGTGTCTGAGGGGACACCAACAACCAGGGTCATATGATTATGGGTGTCTGAGGGGACACCAACAACCAGGGTCATATGAGGATTGGTGTCTGAGGGGTCACCAACAACCAGGGTCATATGATGATGGGTGTCTGAGGGGTCACCAACAACCAGGGTCATATGATGATGACTGTCTGAAGGGACGCTTACAACCAGGGTCATATGATGATGGGTGTCTGAGGGGACACCAACAACCAGGGTCATATGATGATGGGTGTCTGAGGGGTCACCAACAACCAGGGTCATATGATGATGACTGTCTGAAGGGACGCTTACAACCAGGGTCATATGATGATGGGTGTCTGAGGGGACACCAACAACCAGGGTCATATGATGATGTATGTCTGTAGTAGCACCAACAACCAGGGTCATATGATGATGGGTGTCTGAGGGGTCACCAACAACCAGGGTCATATGATGATGGGTGTCTGAGGGGTCACCAACAACCAGGGTCATATGATGATGGGTGTCTGAGGGGACACCAACAACCAGGGTCATATGATGATGGGTGTCTGAGGGGTCACCAACAACCAGGGTCATATGATGATGGGTGTCTGAGGGGACACCAACAACCAGGGTCATATGATGATGGGTGTCTGAGGGGACACCAACAACCAGGGTCATATGATGATGGGTGTCTGGGGGGACTCCAGTAACCAGGGTCATATGATGATGGGTGTCTGAGGGGACACCAACAACCAGGGTCATATGATGATGGATGTCTGAGGGGACACCAACAACCAGGGTCATATGATGATGGGTGTCTGAGGGGACACCAACAACCAGGGTCATATGATGGTGGCTGTCTGAGGGGTCACCAACAACCAGGGTCATATGATGATGGGTGTCTGAGGGGTCACCAACAACCAGGGTCATATGATGGTGACTGTCTGAGGGGTCACTAACAACCAGGGTCATATGATGATGGGTGTCTGAGGGGTCACCAACAACCAGGGTCATATGATGATGGGTGTCTGAAGGGACGCTTACAACCAGGGTCATATGATGATGACTGTCTGAAGGGACGCTTACAACCAGGGTCATATGATGATGGGTGTCTGAGGGGACACCAACAACCAGGGTCATATGATTATGGGTGTCTGAGGGGAAATCAACAACCGGGGTCATATGATTATGGCTGTCTGAGGGGTCACCAACAACCAGGGTCATATGATGATGGGTGTCTGAGGGGTCACCAACAACCAGGGTCATATGATGATGGGTGTCTGAGGGGACACCAACAACCAGGGTCATATGATGATGGGTGTCTGAGGGGAAATCAACAACCAGGGTCATATGATGATGGGTGTCTGAGGGGACACCAACAACCAGGGTCATATGATGATGGGTGTCTGAGGGGACACCAACAACCAGGGTCATATGATGATGGGTGTCTGAGGGGAAATCAACAACCAGGGTCATATGATGATGGGTGTCTGAAGGGTCACCAACAACCAGGGTCATATGATGATGGGTGTCTGAGGGGTCACCAACAACCAGGGTCATATGATGGTGACTGTCTGAGGGGTCACCAACAACCAGGGTCATATGATGATGGGTGTCTGAGGGGTCACCAACAACCAGGGTCATATGATGATGGGTGTCTGAAGGGACGCTTACAACCAGGGTCATATGATGATGACTGTCTGAAGGGACGCTTACAACCAGGGTCATATGATGATGGGTGTCTGAGGGGACACCAACAACCAGGGTCATATGATTATGGGTGTCTGAGGGGACACCAACAACCAGGGTCATATGAGGATTGGTGTCTGAGGGGTCACCAACAACCAGGGTCATATGATGATGGGTGTCTGAGGGGTCACCAACAACCAGGGTCATATGATGATGACTGTCTGAAGGGACGCTTACAACCAGGGTCATATGATGATGGGTGTCTGAGGGGACACCAACAACCAGGGTCATATGATGATGGGTGTCTGAGGGGTCACCAACAACCAGGGTCATATGATGATGACTGTCTGAAGGGACGCTTACAACCAGGGTCATATGATGATGGGTGTCTGAGGGGACACCAACAACCAGGGTCATATGATGATGTATGTCTGTAGTAGCACCAACAACCAGGGTCATATGATGATGGGTGTCTGAGGGGACACCAACAACCAGGGTCATATGATGATGGGTGTCTGAGGGGTCACCAACAACCAGGGTCATATGATGATGGGTGTCTGAGGGGTCACCAACAACCAGGGTCATATGATGATGGGTGTCTGAGGGGACACCAACAACCAGGGTCATATGATGATGGGTGTCTGAGGGGTCACCAACAACCAGGGTCATATGATGATGGGTGTCTGAGGGGACACCAACAACCAGGGTCATATGATGATGGGTGTCTGAGGGGACACCAACAACCAGGGTCATATGATGATGGGTGTCTGGGGGGACTCCAGTAACCAGGGTCATATGATGATGGGTGTCTGAGGGGACACCAACAACCAGGGTCATATGATGATGGATGTCTGAGGGGACACCAACAACCAGGGTCATATGATGATGGGTGTCTGAGGGGACACCAACAACCAGGGTCATATGATGGTGGCTGTCTGAGGGGTCACCAACAACCAGGGTCATATGATGATGGGTGTCTGAGGGGTCACCAACAACCAGGGTCATATGATGATGGCTGTCTGAGGGGACACCAACAACCAGGGTCATATGATGATGGGTGTCTGAGGGGTCACCAACAACCAGGGTCATATGATGGTGGCTGTCTGAGGGGTCACCAACAACCAGGGTCATATGATGATGGGTGTCTGAGGGGAAATCAACAACCAGGGTCATATGATTATGGCTGTCTGAGGGGTCACCAACAACCAGGGTCATATGATGATGGGTGTCTGAGGGGTCACCAACAACCAGGGTCATATGATGATGGGTGTCTGAGGGGACACCAACAACCAGGGTCATATGATGATGGGTGTCTGAGGGGACACCAACAACCAGGGTCATATGATGATGGGTGTCTGAGGGGACACCAACAACCAGGGTCATATGATGATGGGTGTCTGAGGGGACACCAACAACCAGGGTCATATGATGATGGGTGTCTGAGGGGACACCAACAACCAGGGTCATATGATGATGGGTGTCTGAGGGGACACCAACAACCAGGGTCATATGATTATGGCTGTCTGAGGGGTCACCAACAACCAGGGTCATATGATGATGGGTGTCTGAGGGGAAATCAACAACCGGGGTCATATGATTATGGCTGTCTGAGGGGTCACCAACAACCAGGGTCATATGATGATGGGTGTCTGAGGGGTCACCAACAACCAGGGTCATATGATGATGGGTGTCTGAGGGGACACCAACAACCAGGGTCATATGATGATGGGTGTCTGAGGGGAAATCAACAACCAGGGTCATATGATGATGGGTGTCTGAGGGGACACCAACAACCAGGGTCATATGATGATGGGTGTCTGAGGGGACACCAACAATCAGGGTCATATGATGATGGGTGTCTGAGGGGAAATCAACAACCAGGGTCATATGATGATGGGTGTCTGAAGGGTCACCAACAACCAGGGTCATATGATGATGGGTGTCTGAGGGGTCACCAACAACCAGGTCATATGATGGTGACTGTCTGAGGGGTCACTAACAACCAGGGTCATATGATGATGGGTGTCTGAGGGGTCACCAACGACCAGGGTCATATGATGATGGGTGTCTGAAGGGACGCTTACAACCAGGGTCATATGATGATGACTGTCTGAAGGGACGCTTACAACCAGGGTCATATGATGATGGGTGTCTGAGGGGACACCAACAACCAGGGTCATATGATTATGGGTGTCTGAGGGGACACCAACAACCAGGGTCATATGAGGATTAGTGTCTGAGGGGTCACCAACAACCAGGGTCATATGATGATGGGTGTCTGAGGGGTCACCAACAACCAGGGTCATATGATGATGACTGTCTGAAGGGACGCTTACAACCAGGGTCATATGATGATGGGTGTCTGAGGGGACACCAACAACCAGGGTCATATGATGATGGGTGTCTGAGGGGTCACCAACAACCAGGGTCATATGATGATGACTGTCTGAAGGGACGCTTACAACCAGGGTCATATGATGATGGGTGTCTGAGGGGACACCAACAACCAGGGTCATATGATGATGTATGTCTGTAGTAGCACCAACAACCAGGGTCATATGATGATGGGTGTCTGAGGGGACACCAACAACCAGGGTCATATGATGATGGCTGTCTGAGGGGTCACCAACAACCAGGGTCATATGATGATGGGTGTCTGAGGGGTCACCAACAACCAGGGTCATATGATGATGGGTGTCTGAGGGGACACCAACAACCAGGGTCATATGATGATGGGTGTCTGAGGGGTCACCAACAACCAGGGTCATATGATGATGGGTGTCTGAGGGGACACCAACAACCAGGGTCATATGATGATGGCTGTCTGAGGGGAAATCAACAACCAGGGTCATATGATGGTGGGTGTCTGAGGGGACACCAACAACCAGGGTCATATGATGATGGGTGTCTGAGGGGCCACCAACAACCAGGGTCATATGATGATGGGTGTCTGAGGGGACACCAACAACCAGGGTCATATGATGATGGGTGTCTGAGGGGACACCAACAACCAGGGTCATATGATGATGGGTGTCTGGGGGGACTCCAGTAACCAGGGTCATATGATGATGGGTGTCTGAGGGGACACCAACAACCAGGGTCATATGATGATGGATGTCTGAGGGGACACCAACAACCAGGGTCATATGATGATGGGTGTCTGAGGGGACACCAACAACCAGGGTCATATGATGGTGGCTGTCTGAGGGGTCACCAACAACCAGGGTCATATGATGATGGGTGTCTGAGGGGTCACCAACAACCAGGGTCATTTGATGATGGCTGTCTGAGGGGACACCAACAACCAGGGTCATATGATGATGGGTGTCTGAGGGGTCACCAACAACCAGGGTCATATGATGGTGGCTGTCTGAGGGGTCACCAATAACCAGGGTCATATGATGATGGGTGTCTGAGGGGTCACCAACAACCAGGGTCATATGATGATGGGTGTCTGAGGGGTCACCAACAACCAGGGTCATATGATGGTGGCTGTCTGAGGGGTCACCAACAACCAGGGTCATATGATGATGGGTGTCTGAGGGGACACCAACAACCAGGGTCAGTTGATGATGACTATCTGAGGGGACACCAACAACCAGGGTCATATGATGATGGGTGTCTGGGGGGACTCCAGTAACCAGGGTCATATGATGATGGGTGTCTGAGGGGACGCTTACAACCAGGGTCATATGATGGTGGCTGTCTGAGGGGACACGAACAACCAGGGTCATATGATGGTGGCTGTCTGAGGGGACACGAACAACCAGGGTCATATGATGATGGGTGTCTGAGGGGACGCTTACAACCAGGGTCATACATGGATGGGTATAAGTGACACCGACGAACAGGATCATATGAGTGTTAAGAAGAAATCAATTAGTAAAAATACACCTAAGCATAGAAAGAAAAAAATCAAACAGAAGTGAATAAAGACCCCGATTGTGGTAATTAGCAGAATATCCGTTTTTGGTTTCTCCAGTGTTGGGAGTAATGTAAACGCTGAAAGTACATTTCGTATTTTCGCCTATTTAATTTTATCCTATAGTGGTAGGATGTCTCTTTAGGGAGAACAAATTTGTGACTATTTCAAGTTTCTACACGGACATACTAGTTTATGTCGTCCTAGTGGTAGGATGTCTGTTTAGGGAGAACAAAAGAGGGGCTATTTTAAGTTTCTAAACGGACAAACTATTTTTCACTATCACTTTCAAACCATTACTATCAAATTTTATTTGAATTTAGAAAATACACGAACTTTTGTATGGCTAAAAAATGCATTTCACTATAAATAGTAATATACTTCATTATCGCTTCCAATTGAAGCTATCAACACATACCCTTTGTGTACCTTGGTTTTATTAATCGTTCCATACAGAACTAGTACAGGGTCTATAAGAAGGAAGTGTAGAGAGCGGACAAGGACTTGTGTCAACATTGTCATAAATCAAACGTTCACTTGAACGTACCAACTACGACTAGGCACTGGTAGTATAGGTATTTTATTACCTACATTTTATTATTGAATATGAGATACACTAAATAACTTGTTTTTGATGTGGTTGTCCGCTTTCTTAATAATATACTTACAGGTACTCATTGTTATTGCTTTTCTAGGGAACATTTCACCCGGATTTTATCATAATGAAATAATACGAAGAAATACGGGGACATGTGGACTTTCCAAGACATGACATTGGTGTATCTATTCCCTTGTTAAAACATAGGTTTTATCCAACATAGATATACAGATCTATCTAAAGATAGCCGTTGATAATCAGTATTTCAGAGGTCACCAAATTTAGACTATCATCTCATCAAGTTAATGTAGAAACAGGTAGATATCAAAATATTTATCGCAGAAATCGGTTATGCACTTTGTGTGATCTGGAAGATATAGAAAATGAATTCCATTTTATTCTTAAATGCTCATGTTTCGACACATTACGCACATCTCTTATAAAAAATATATTATACCAGGAATGCGAGTGCATTTAAGCTAGTTCAACTACTGACAACGGGCAATAAAAGAGAAATAGCAAACCTAGGGAAATATATATATCTAGTGATGAAGAAAAGAGAAATTACTTGAGATAATATGTAGATATGTTGTCTACACCGGGGAGTGAATGTGGAGTGTGTGTGTGTTGTGTTGTGTATTTTTTGTACATGTATGTATATGCTGTTTGACTCGAGGTATAAAGAACTTTAACACAATATGAAGTACGAAGGGCGTATCCCCAGGTCATTATCGATGTAACGTCCTAATAACAAACATTACACTCTCAATGTTTGTTGACATAAACGTTCACCGCGTCTTTGTTTACACTAAAAAATACATTCAAAATATAATATTATTTCATTATTATGCATTCAATTCTTAAATAAATGTGGTTTTGCCTTTAACTAAGATAAAACAAACTTAATGTGAGAAGCGAAATAGATGATTGCCGTCCTTTTCATGCTTATGCCTGTAATACGGAAGGCCCACAGGGATATTATTTGTTAGCTTTTATTTGTTAATAACAATTATCAATACTGATCATTTAATTATGAAAAGTATTTACTGTCTTTTTATATTATTTTTTTAACACTAAATACTATTTATATTTATCCTTTTTTGTTTATGTTTCGTTATGGAAAACTCAATTACATATACACTTCTTAAATCACTTCTGTTGTTCTTCTTTGCTGTTACTTACTTTTTATTACTTATTTGTTAATACTTACTCCTTGTTTGTTGATGCTATTCTCAGATGTAAGCAAGTATATTCACCTTTAACCAATTAAGCGTATCGATTAATGTTAACCTTCACAATAATAATTCAAATACTTTTGCGTGTTCATTAGAGCTGAAGTCGTCCATTTCGTCGGACAGCCTTTTCACGCTTTTTAATTATAAAGTTACAAATAAGTAAAAACAAATTAATAATAATAAATAAGTAACAGTAAATTAGTAAATTGTCCCTCCACCCTCCATGGCTTCCGTAGTGTGTCGGTATGATCAGTCCATAAACCATAATGACCAGCCATTAACAAGGAATATGACGTCATCGTTACACTACCACCTGTCTAATAACATGTAACACGAAATGTTCCACGAGGACATCTAGCAGTTGTGTTTAAAATTGGTCATACATTCTCTTATTTGAATGTTCAAACAAAGCCCGAAGTTCGCAGGCATATATTCCGTGTATTGTTGTTTAATATGCACAATGTAAACTGGCTTTTCGCTTTAAAGTCCTTATAAAGAATTAAGCCATCAGCAGCAGTCAGTTGTACGCTTATACTAAACAATGAGTTTCCCCTACAGGTAGAACCTGGTGGTCAATTCCGTCTCATTACGTCATTGTTACGTGGATGTTGATGACCTGTCAAATTTATTGTTCTGCCCCGAGTCGCTTTATTGAAAATATATCGTTATTGATATATCTTCTGTCATAGTTCTCGACGGGATAATTACGAGAACAGATTTGTTTCTAGTCCAACTCTGACCAGTTATAGGGTCAGTACGGTTTTACGTCATACGGGCCAGTATCGGAAATCACTGGTTTAGTCTTAGCGGTAAGTAATTTTAACCAGGAATGAAAGTTTTACTGGAATTTTCATTTTTTGAACAATATACATGTAAATGTGTATTTGTTTTTATCTTCATTGTTACATGTATGAAACAAGCATTTGTATAACTTGATAAATGAATTATTATTATTGTATTGTCATTACAATACGTGTAATTATCATTTATAATTAACTTCTCTTCTCAGCTGTAAGGAATGTATACAAATGTAAGGACCAGCGGTTGACAATATAAAGATTGCACACGTACACGTACATTGTACGCGTGCAAAAAACACATGTAATCAGTGTATTTATTTCATCCCCAATAGTTTTTGTTTAATAAACCCGACAATGTTGAAAATTATCGAATGAAAAAAAAAAACACAAAAAAACAGTCACCAATTTCATTACCTATTCTTATAAACTTTCCTTGGATGTAAGAAGGGTGAGAGTTGGCGTGAAAAACTGACAATAGTTAATGATGTACGTAGATCAATGCCTCTTTTCTCTTCTTCCGTTACAGAATGGCGTTTATGTCAATAATCATTTTGAGAACGAAATTACATGGAATGCAGCATGGAGTCTCGTGATAGATACCCCGAATGTAGCTCAGGAATTACCGAGTCGATGGACCGGCGTTATTCTCCTCGTATAACACTTCCCAACAGCTATGAGAAAGTGCCGGGATTTTTATCCGCCATTGTAGATCCTTATCCAGTTCCCGTTATAGATTATCCGCAAGGAAATAAGACTGGTTTGTGTAGCGGTAAACTGACGTTGTTTCACGAGTATTCACCATTTATGAACAGTTACAAAATATATCATATGAAAGATACGTCACTTCCGGAAGAGGAAGTGGTGGCTCCACCTGTGATACGTCAGCCAAAGTGTCAAGCTCAACGGTAAGTTTTCGTCACACACAGATGGTCGTGCATTTGGTTTCGTTTTATTTGTTTAACGTTCTATCAACAGCTAAGGTAATTTAGGACGGCCTCACGTGCGTGCGACATACATGCGTGTGGTCCGGAACTCTTTTTGTATTATATGATTTGTGTATGATATGATGAAAATCTTTATGATATATTTCGGAATCTTAAAATGTTGTGTACTTCTTGACGAAAATGTATCTGAGTATGTTTTGGAATTTTGAATTTCGGCGTATTACATGATGAATATCAATGTGAGTAGGGTTTGGTAATTTAGATTGTTGTATATTATTATAAGGAAAATGGCGGAGCTTTACGAACTTCAAGTTCTAAAATTCAACAGATTTCCTATTTTTCATTATGTCTTAATTTGTTACAGTTCTTTCTCTAAATCCTTATCGAAAGGCAAGTCACGTGGTGAAGAAGATGCCGACAAAATCACTTGTGACATCATCAAGAAACACTGGTGCTATTATATAATGTGTCTTGGATTGTGTTTCGACTGAACTCTGCATGTAAGTGTATACATTCTGACGATAGTTATATGTCTACGATGGATTCGTCAATGACCGCCATTATCAATCCAACTTAACCTATTGACTGTAGCCTCACCTAACTAACCACAAATAAACAAACGTGAATGTTATTGAATAAAAGTGTACAAAGAGTGTAATTTTCCTCGACATTTGTAGTTTCATGATCTCGACACACGAGTTGTCTTTCTTGGACAACACACGATGGCGGAACCAGCTTTAGCTATCACAGCATCGCGTTGTTATGAATGGACCGAGACCACAATTAGCTTAGCTATATGTTTCATTGTAACATTAAAATTCATAATAAGTTCCCAAAATCTCAAATGCAACTTTCCATCTCACCTGGCCAAGACCAACATCTGAGAAGCAAAATATAAAAGTTTCAACCCAGCATGTTGGGCATTTTCTGGAGATAGCTGTCAAAATGTGTCACCAACGTGGATTATATACATCCGGGTCAGAGGTAGAGGTCGTCAAATCAGGACTCATCACACAGGGTCCTGGAGCACATAATAAATGATCAATATTATTATTTTACATCACAAAACCTAGGATTGACATCTCTACTATAAATCCACATTAAATTCATCAACAAAAATCAAGTTCAAAGAGGCATTTGATTTGTTTTCCTGAAATACATACATTTTTGAGGGGACTTCATTCGTGAGGCCTGAACCCGGAAGTACTTAATTATGGTCTCGGTCCGAATATGGATCAGGATATCGTATTTTAAGTGTCCTGCCTGTAGAATATTAAAAATAAAAATGTCACTATGGGACATGTTTTTATTAATTGTATGTTATCGTGTCGCGTGACATCACCGAACCTGTGCCATTGAATTAACATAGGTGTCCTAGCACAGGGCTAGGCCGTGTAATGCATTGCAATCTAATTAAAATCTAGATGGTCACTCTCACTACGTTACATGATCCCGTAAGGGGTCACGTCAGGGTGACCTTTTGGACTAGCCAATCAAATGACTACTTCCAGAATCTGTATTTGTCCGAATTAGCATGACTAGAGTACATGTAGCTTGTATAATCTATCAATTTGTTTCACGTCACTTCGACCCACAAAGCATATACATGTAGCTATATACATGCTATGCCGAAATGGTTTGCTTCAGATGCATGCTATGACGAAATGTGTGGCTTCGATGACATCGACAAGTTGACAATTCGCCCTGAAAGTGAAATACACATATCTCAGAGGTCATCAGAACGTGACCCTTATGGGATGTTGTTAGATGTTCATGTAACGTAGTGAGAATGACCATCTAGATTTTAATTATATTGAATGTATTGCATATGTCATCGAGGTAGATAATTCTAACAAAAAGCTAATGTGCACCGTAGTGCCTATACCAGTTAGGGAGATAATGCTGGCACAGATTACAGTATTACGTGTACGTTGGATACGACGTTTATCTACAAGTTTGATAAATATTCACATATTGCTTTTTAAAGGACCGACAACTCAAAGGAATTCTTTGGCTCGCTTAATTAGAACAATTATATCAGTACTCATTTGATCTAGTTTAACACGTTTGACCCAAAAGACATTCTATGTTTAACCTAGCTATCTTATATCCGTGATCGTAGGATACTGATTCCCGGTGACAGTCACCGAGTTGTATTTTACGCAGCATGTGAATATTTCAGTCACATTTTAATTTGTGTCTGACAAAGAAATGTCGAGTCAACACACAATGCATTTCAAACAATCACCTCATAAGTATGCACTTGTTAGTAAGACGAAGCTACTTTAAAGCTGAATATTAAATGTTGTGTAATTTGTGATACATCTATTTGTTGAAATTGACGTCATTACACTCCATCAGATAAATAGAGTCTTAATATAACATTGCCAACATATAACATTTACAATTATACCGTTAAAATACAGGTTTAAAGGGACATTCCTTCATTCGGACATCAAAAACATGTACAATTTCTGTTGATGAAATCTATGTCCGAACGATGATTATATGAGTGTTTGTACCTATAAGTAATGAAATTCATCCCGAAATGTACAGGAAAAGGGCGTATATTATACAAATACCGTACGCGTGTGTTTTTGCGGTAATTTGTGATACTTCGGGTCGAATTAACATTTTTCAGGACTTACTACTCGAAGAACTTGGCTTATTTTGAAAGATTATAACTTTTACTACTTGGAAAAAATACATATTTTTCTAATAAGTTTAATTTTGACGACCTACACTTTATTCAAACGAATAATTGCCCCTTTAAATAACTTTAATATTCTTCAGGATTCAGTACATATTTTGTAACTCTAGATGTTTTGTCGCACGATTTCACATGGTCGTCATTTGTTATTATAGTCAAACAATCAGAATTTTTTTCCTTTTGTTTGTTTATTTGTTTTTGTAAACAAATTATATTGATCTAAAATACAGCATGGATATCCCCTATATATAAGTATAGACACCTTGAACAAGTACATTTGTAACTACGCTACGTTGTAAACCATATCTCACCAAACACAAGACTCACTGGCTAAAATACAAACAATATTCCACCGCCATCGATTTGGTATTGCGAGCTTAACCTAAATTAACAACAATGACAGCCGCCTAGACGGGATGACGTTTTTACTGGAATCTAGGATGTCACAATATGGACCACGAGCAAGAATTGTTTTGTGGTTTCGCATTCATATAAGCTCGACTTTAATTCGGAACATACTTTCCTGACTTTGTTCAATTACTTGTATGCGTATTTATATAGTCACGTGCAAAAACATGTGTATGTCCATGTCAAGCACCATAAGAAATTTCTCTCTAAATACTTTTTATGAATCAATAACTTGAAGTTATAAATAAGTATTTACTCCTACCAGATTGTAGGTAATATTTTAATTTATTATAGGTTTATATTTTAAGTTCAACTTATGATGTTACCTACATACATTTTATATTTTATATATCTATATATAATGTACATGTATTAACACAAAAATGTATTATTACTCTTGTACTGTCTGGTTGCTTTCTTGATGTGGAATATATTAAAGGACCAGCCATGAAGCAAGCATATGAAAATTCCTCGTCTCACTTTTGAGAAAATGACATTTGTTACAAGACGACTGACTTGGCATCACAGTTCCCCCATCTCGTGTCGCTCAAGTCAGTCGGGTCACGAGAAATACGGATCCACAACAGTTCTTTAACACAGAGACATACTCTGTTATAGGGGTGATATCAAAGTCTCCGGAACGAGGACCAAGGCTCGCTGATTGATGATATATATACATGTACGTCTCTAAGGCCAGGTCTTTCCCCTGACTGATGATAATAACAAAAATATCTAAAACCACAGACCGACGCGACAAAAAAACCCCTTAATACATTCGACTATTTTACGATTAAAACGATAAAATAACTAATAGCAATTTTAACTATCAAATCATTTTTATACAAAGCAATCTCTATCCAAATATAATCACCTTTAATTTATCTATATACTTATCATTATGCACACTGGTATGTATTTTTCGGCATATCCGTCTAATTTTGTTTTGGCACCGGATATGACGCGACAGGTGGCGTTCTGGTCAAGATGAAGTATGTGATTGGTCAATGTAGCGGTCAATGCAAAATGCAGATATACAGTTAAAAACGAAACAAAGTTAAAGGGACCTCGCGGTAAACCAATATTTATTTTTTATCATATTATTGGGTATATCTTTTTAAAAAAGTAACCTTCTGAACAATAACCATTCGAATTCGATGATGTAGGCCTATGTACATAAAAACAGCAATTATCAATTATTAAAAGGTTATCAAACAATCTGAACATGCAAAAAATTTGTGACATATACGATAAACGCATTCGCACAATAAACTAAAACACATGGAAACAAAAATGGCTTCCAATGTGAATCGACTGCGGTTGAAAACGATAACAGCTTCCGCAATGAAGAGAATAATAAAAGGAAAATGGGTCAAACACAATCCTAGAATTAAACTTGGGAAGCAGTACAATAGACTGTAACAGTTCAAACATGAAAACAGCAATAATACGGACGCCGCTCGTATTCTGCTTGATTGTTTGATAGTAGGTCATGACAATCTCGGTAATATTTACACAAACTCTGCAATATTTCCACAAACTCGATAAGATTTCCACAAACTCGGTAATAGTTCCACAAACTCGGTGATATTTATACAGTCTGTACCAGTACATCGCTACTGTCACTATACTATATGAACAATGTTTACACTTATTTACACATAAATATGTGTGCCGTAATATATACAGAACGTGTTATTTAACATTTAAACCACTGTGTATAATATCGTTATCCAACTAACCCACATGGGATAGAGATATCGCCTTGTAAACTATCGTGTGTTAGTGCTGCCACGATTTCAAAACAGTCACGTAATGATTTAAAAATAATTTCCGCGCTAAATTTAGAGAGGGATTCCCAACTAAATCGAGTGGTCAAGCTGGACATAGGGATTGACTGTGAACATTGGGACAGCACAGAAACATAACTGGAAAGAAACAAAACGCGTACATTCAGTGAAAATTGCAACGTTTTTACCGTGATGTCCCTTTTAAATTGAATGCAAGCTGAATAAGTGGATGCATCTACTCAAATGACACATTTGCAGTCTTATTATCACCAAAAATGATTCAAACTGATATCATTTTGATATCCGTGCTGAAACTGCGCATTTATTAATTACAATGTAGTTCGTTAACTTATTTCACCAGTAGTTTTACATTATAACCACCAGCATTAAAACTATGCCGTTTATCTTTTTTAAAGATATTTCTTGTTATACCTATAATATACTTACTTCGTGCTACAGTATGACATAAACAGGCACTTTAACCTTGTTGTACTTGTACATGGTATTGGAACATTATCAAAAGGAATATTTATAACATACCCAGATCACACAGGGACCTGACAATTTGCCGCATCTATGTGTAATGTGACCTTCCCTAGCGTGTATACCACACTTTCAGACGTTTTTTTTGTGGGTAGGGGGTAGGGGTGGGCAATAGATACAAATTTTGGTAAAATTGGTACTCCTCGGTGTTCATTATAAATATAATCTAGCTCCGCCAAAACACGTCTGAAAATGTTTTATACACACTAGGGAAGGTCCAATTACACAAAGACTGTAACAAATTCACAGGTCCCTGTGTCAAACCATAGGCAATCATACATACAGTACATGTACCAATGCATCGGCCTCGCGTGGCGCGTTATATCGGGAATTATGTCTTCCTCGCGTACAGTGACATGTTGGTGATGAGCTGGGAGAAAACCTAGTCCTACACTGTGGACACTAATAAGCACTTAAGTCACAGCAGCGTCCATTAAGGATGGCTGTGGTCTTTCAAAGACAAACTAGAACTGTGCTGCCGTAGTCCTTTGGTGTTTCCGTGTTAATACGAACCCGAGAGTAATGTGATCGAACCGACAAAAATAAACCAATACAATGCCAACATTTAACAACAAATTGGAAAGCAACGTCTACTCGAACACATCAGGAGCCGACGTAAAGCCAAGGAAATCATCACTAACTCGTCATCAACATCCGGGCCTTATGGTGCCCTGGCGTATCAGAATATGATTATACGTAATTGATACGGCCCCTGAATGACAGTACAATCATCACAATTCTCATTTCGTCAGATATTACTTACAAATCATAATCATTTCGAATCCCAGTCCGAAATATGACATCTGCCGTTATAGTTTTGCCACCTGACTTCAATATCACCGTATGGCAAGCTTTCTTCAATATCTAGCTCAAATAATGCTAAGGAAAGTTTGAGAGAAATGAGTCTGATGTTTCCAACAGCACGTCCGTTAATCATGACAAACTCGTACCCATGTTGATACAGGCACATGTACAGCCATACATTAGTGTACATGTACCAACTATTCCGTGTTCTCTTCAAAAGACGTTCGTTAGATCATATAGATTGGATACCACATTCGTATCAACGTCTGAAATCTCGATATTTTCTTTCCTTATTTATATCATTATTTTTTTTTACTATCGTCATTGGCACTTGTAGTTATAACGAACTCTCAAAACCACGTGCCCAGATTCATAACGTAACCCCGAGTGTCGGCGCTAAACAATACATTCTAAATGGCCCAATACGCCTGCGTCAATGACCTTGGTATTCTTAATAAAGACCCAGAACAACAACAAAACTTAAAGCACCCCCGTGTAATTCTACACAATGCCGTAAATCACTCTCGGCTAATACTACATGTCACTCAAATCAATTGAACATGTCGAGAAATGATTGAGTGGTTTTTAAAAAGTATTGACTAAAACGACACTTTCTATATTAATTAATGTTCTATAATGTAGAATCCATACCGAATGTTTACAATAAAAACAAATACTTTTAAACATTTGACATGAATACAGAAAACAGCTATTATGATTCGAATCGTGACACCCGCCAACACTCCTGTCGGTATATATACCGAGTGAGTCTATACATATATTGTGAATGGGTATCAACAGCCATTTTATACTGTAATGTCTAATCCTACATTATACACAAACACATTCATTTGTCAGCTATCGAAAACAAATTAACTTCAATCAAAGCTGTATAAGATGTATATATGACTAACTAGAATTGTTAAATTTAAATGACATTCTATTTATTAAATTTGGACACACGCGAGAAAAAGAGAAAAAAACTTATAACTCGTGATTTTTATGTTAAGATAATAGCAGTAACCGCAGAGACATCAAAACAAAACGGAAAACAACATAAACGAACAGCCACGAGAAGGTCAATAAATAGTTTGATTTCATCAAACCTAAAGGTATGGTGAAATCTAGGTATCGCTCACCAAGTCTTGTTAGTGCTCTTGATAAAACAAAGAACTTTTTACCAAGGCTTACAGTTTTTAAGAGCATCATTGGAATATCCACCAAGTTTTTCGTTGTAGGTTATGGAAGGTGTAATAATGTATTGTGTAACTTTCCCTCTGAAGAAGAGGACGACTTTTATTCCTATTGATATATAGAGGTTACACAACGAGTGATTGTTGGATATGGAATTTATTTCACACGAGTAAGTTATTTTTTAAAAGTTACAAAAGACACGAGCTTTAGCGAGTGTTTTTTGCAACTTTTAAAAAATAACTTTCGAGTGTGAAATAAATTCCATATCCAACAATCACGAGTCGTGTGACCTGTTTCTACCACAATAATATCGGCTTGAATCAAAGGGAAACGTGGCCAAGTATAATTTCGCGTATGCAAATAAAGTGTACCGGTGACGTCCGGGACCCGGTGATGTGACGTCATTAGATTATTGATGACGTCAATAACAATTGCAGCTTGGGTCAAAGTTCACCGTGTTAGCCAATCGAAATGCGTACAGAGTTTATACCACGTTTGGTATAAACAGATTGTTAATCAACAGCTGTAATGATTAACTGATGGTCTGAGAGTTGAATAACACAGGGTATTGTGGTAGAAACTAAATTCCAAAACCTCAGATACCATTTTATTAGATGTTTTTGGGAAAATGTCCAAGTTTAAGTTGTCCAGTTAATATGATGTTCAAAGTTTTTTGTTGTTTTTTTTTATAGGAAATTGTGTCTTGCAGGGAAATTCTTTTTCGAGTCAAACAAACACTTCACTCTGTACTTTGTCCGTAGTTTGCGACCATTTTTGGTAAGTTCACTGTCACATTAAAGCTTAGGAAGGAGTTTGTCATTGTTTTCATGACATATATTTCATAATACAAATGACACCACGTTTGCGGAGGATGTTCACAAGGTAGACTGTTAAGAATTTTGTATAATTTCATGTTTTCATTTTGAGCAGCTGTATATGAATTAGAGCGATAAAAAAGCCTCCCCATTACAATGTCGAAGACAATTGTTGATCCATATATCTTTATTTTATTTTCTCCCCAAGCGGATTTTGCTTGCTGGAATTTAACGCAACGTGAACAGCAAGAATCATTTTGAAGCGGAGTTTCTTTGTAGTAGTTGGTGACTACCTCATTTTGAGGCGGAGTTTCCTTGTAGTAGTTGGTGACTACCTCAATGAGGCCCGGTGCACACCATTCAGAGCAATGAGAGTGAAGTGTTTTGCTCAAGGACAAAACAACGACAGCACAGACCGGGCCGTTTTTTCAGCGCCCCGAGAAAACACAATCAGACACTGGTAGGAAGTGTCGTCCCAAAATGGCCTACCACCTTCATTGTCTTAAATCAGAGGAGACAATAAACATTTGACAGCCAGATAGCTTACGTTTGGTGTGTAAAGTAGAAAAGTGATCACAGCTTTAGTGAGTTTTATGTTCTATAGTCGTACTCTTTACATTGTTGGATCAGTAAATAAATTCTTTCCTTTTTTTATTTCTGTTTAAGTTAAAAGGTCAACACGACTCTAGTCGTGTGTGCTGTCAATTATCAGGTGGTATTAGACGGCTTGTGTTAGAATTAAATTTAAAAGGCCGAGACAAATCTAATTCTCCTTGTGTAGTGTTCCGATGACCCGATGAATACCATCTGATTTTAGAATATAATGTATTAATTATAGCCCATTATCTTCAGGTCAAAACTCCATATGAAAGTAATTTGGTAAGTCGGTATATGATATAGTCCTACAAACTACACGATCTATACCCTATATATATATATATACGTATGGATCAGTTGTGATAGACATTTTAAACATATATCGAGGAGTTATCCTCTCCCAGAAACACAAAAGTATACATCGCTATTCAAAATAACCTTATCGGTCTAAACCTTGCATGACTCGGTGAACGCATTTCTTCGTGGTTTGACCAAACCTTCTAGCGGGGCACGTGCTATCACTGCCGTCTTTCAATAACAACATATAGGCATGGCGAAGGATCATTTTCCAAAACAACCTAATCGAACGGACGCCTAGTGCTGTGTGGAAGTGTACGTCGTTCGGGAATGGTGGTACGAAATCTATTACAACAACATATATTTAAAATGTTATACAAATACAAGATCAGCATGGGGTTGAAATAGACAGTGGACTTCAACGAACCGTGAGATATGTTATAGCTTTTAACACATCAGCCCGCATTAAATCGAACCGTTCATGTGATAGGTCTTATGGAATCTATAAATAATATCAGTACTAGTACATAAGTGGGAATCCAACACAATCTGAGCTGAAGTATGATCGTTAATTCTCAGCAACGGTCTCCGTGACATTGAATCAGACACTCCTCAGCGACCGTGTGGTGGTCATTTTGGCCTGTTTGCTTAAGGCAGTGATTGGCATTGGACATCGTTAGACGATTTTGTTCGTCAAGTGAAGGAATCGCAAAAAAAACCCCAAAGGAAATACTTCTACAGAAAGGACAGCGGGCGCCTTAAATTTCTCTTTTAATGACAACAGACCCAGAAAAATAATATTAGTCGATACATAAGATGTGTGTATTGGCAAATTAATCATGATGGTACATGCAAACGGGTTCTGCAATTAAAACATGTGACAATACTCGCTGGTGATACGTAAATTGTGACGCAACAGTCCTTTTTGGGGTTTGTTAACTAGACTATCTCATCGTATCTGTGATTACCAGGGTACGTTCATACCCGTGTCAGTTGCAAAATTGGGATTAATAGTTAAACAGGTTCAACAAGTACAAAGACATGACGGAAGTCTTTTAATGTGTGTGGCCCTACTATTTATGGATAGATTGGTAGACTGGAGAGTTCCAATAGGCCTACATACTGGCATCGAGGCAGGAACTTAACAATATTACTCTGTCTATCTATTGTTATATCTGCCATACCTGCTTGTGTTTCGAAAGGGTCATCACAGAGGACTGTGCTATACATACCAAGAATGAAAGTACGGGCAACGCATGTGCACAGTTCAGGCTTATCGGTATAAGTGAAAGCACACCAGTGTCTCTAATGCCAGTTTACTAACGACCATTGTTATACTCCGAAATTTTAACAGGTAAAACCTATTATCTAACAGCTAATTGATAATCATATATGTCGTGTCACCTCTATAATACGGTGCCTGATGTTACAGCATGATAGGGTTGACATGCTGTACAATCTAAAAGACTCGTGTGGAGGCAAGGCTGTAAATCCTGTCACGTGTCGCAGTATAGTGATTACCTGACTATACAAACTATTAGTTACCATTACTGGTGTGTAAAAACCGTTATTGGGAATATCGAATGATTCGGGAAATCACAATGGTACTGGTAAAGGCAATGAACAGCTACTGAATGATTGATATTTTAGTTAATGACACGGAGCATTTTTCACCATCGACCATTCTACACCTTCATTCTGAAAACTGTCGAGCACAACGAAATCACAACCTACACAAGTATGTAGCCATCAAACATTGCTACAACAACAACTTAGATTTATTGGTTTTATAACGAACAACCTACCGACTTTCATCTGTTGGAGTCTTTGACATGTTGGAACCATTCGGTTGAATGGAGGCGACACATTATGTATATGTACGGTACTAAATATTGACCATGGTGAATGTTTGGAACTCCCGTTGTGCTTGGCGTTCTCTGTCATTGCTGCTGCTTCTAACTGGTAAGTGGTATCACTTATTATTTCTCCGACAAGAGGTCTTTATTTATCAGAAAGGAAAAGCGATATAAATGTGTAACACTATGACAGTGCATTCCCTTGACCCGTAGATCCTTACACATATCATAAATGTTTGTAGTTTCATTCCCATTATGATAATTTCTATTTGCATGCCATACTCGATGTAAAATATGAGGCTAAATATGGCCCTTGTTTCACTAACGTTCCTTAACTAAAACAAACAATAACTTAAAACTTTCCATTAGAAACCATTATAAAATTTAAGGACAAAACTTTTAGTTAACGAGCCTCCCTTGAATTAAGGACGACACTTTTAGTTAAGAAGCCTCCCTTAAATTCTATAATGCTTCCCTATGAAACATTTTAAGTTAAGAAATTCGCGTACGTTCAGGAATATTGAAGAAACTGGTGTTAGGTTTTAAGTCCCAGCGGTAAAATAATTCAATTCTCCAATTGAAAATATGCTAATAATAATCATTGACTAAAATGATTAACGGCGGTAGAATAACCATCAGGGAAAAAACATGACACATCCAATTATTTTGTAGAAAAAGTTCATTTAAAGTGACGAGACTTGATGGAACAGTACTTTATGTACACACAATGTTTATGCGAATACAGACTGGTTGTATAAAATGTGCCTATTTAGTATAGGTCTGCTTATACATGTACAAACGACATTTTGTGATACTTGATGGATATGATATCAAACATATTTTAAATAGATCTAATAAACATACAGTTATTCATTGTTCAGCACAAATATTGAATTCTTATGCCGTGAGCAGTACAGGAAAGTAACCAAATATCCAATCCCGTAATATATTTAGTAGGAAAGAAAGCCACACTCCATCTTGAACACAATTCGTATTAACCTGCCGTAAAAGAGTTTGAAGAAAGAACGCATTTATCAACATCACTTTGAATTAATCAACCGATTGATCATAGTACACGGTCGTAATTAATATTTGTATGCGTTTGATATCGTGTGCATACAGACACACCTAAGAATAGAATAAAAATGACAAATGCTATAATAATTTGATAAAACGTATCGAATGACAGTCAGCGTTTGAAGAATGTAACTACATCATACTTTTAAAGGTTCTGGATAGCGTGTAGCGATAAAATAAGCATGCATTCTCATACCTCTGAGAAACCAACAAATCTACACCGTCTGTTTCAGCAGTTGCAGGTAACATGATTATATATATACGTCTGTACATATATATGGATGACCTTAAATTCACTAAATATTTGACGAGAAATGACAAACGTCATATTTTCATGTTTCACTATTTCTGTGTTTTTTTTTAATATTATAACCCATTTATTGTCCGGTCATAATTTTTTCTTCGTCCATGTTAAAGTTGCCTAGGTCATTGGCTACTCCTTATCGACGTTTGGCCTCGTCTGTATAGCCTAGTGCTGATGGTTCGTCACAGTTTTATCAATCCACGAATCGTCTACCCAGTCTCCTTATCCCTGTCAAATCTGTACAAATAAACTCTTCACGCACGGCTAGCCATACTATTATGGTTATTTAGCACCAGCATTTGTATCCGTGCAGCTTTAAGAAACTACTTGGGTCGGGGATTTACACAGAAGGCCGGTAAAACGCGAATGGTGTGGGCTTTCTTTAGTGGTTTTATTGGACATCGGGTGTATCGTATCTGCTTAATCACAACTAACGGATCAATTAATTCACTCGCCATTCACAGATTTATTCAAGTGTTAGGTGATTATGTATAGACTCAATATCCTATATGATATAATACTATTATAATAGGGGCCGCGGTGGCCGAGTGGTTAAGGTGTACCGACACTTTATCACTAGCCCTCCACCTCTGGGCTGCGAATTCGAAACCTACATGGGGCAGTTGCCAGGTACTGACCGTAGGCCGGTGGTTTTTCTCCGGGTACTCCGGCTTTCCTCCACCTCTAAACCTGGCACGTCATTAAATGACCCTGGCTGTTAATAGGACGTTAAACAAAAACAAAAACAAAAAGATTCCAGAGATCTACAGTGGGATGACAATAAAAAGTTAGGCGACATGAAAGACACCAATGCCGATATAGTTTTTAACGTTTGGCTCATATAACTAATGATACAGACCTAGATTGTCCTGGTATTTAATTAACCTCATCAAGCGTTGTTTTGGAAGCCTTTGAAATTTGTAATGATATCTCTCACTTTTTATTTGATTTAATCACCATACTGATTCAATATAGGCCAATAGGATGTTCGCTTAGAGATACAAAATTTAAGATAACCATCATTTCCTTGCAGAGCAGGCTTAAACAGTGGATATGTTTGAAGTGTAAGACTTGCTCCCATAGGGAGATACGAACCTTAGTGGTTGATGAATAACCCAGTCATACAATTACTACGGGGAGGAAAGACTTTCAGATAGAGACACACGACATGCCGTTACAATAGCCCCAAGACGCATGTTTATACAAATTCCTATTACATATCTGAATTAGTGGCACCTCCGGGATGAGCATGTGTCAGAAAGGTGCTAGGTAATCGAAGGAAATCTAATATTAAGAATGTTCCGTCAAGGCTGACCTTGGAAAATGGTTAATGTGCCTGTCGGTTGTAGTTGTTTTAGTAACGATCACAAATGATGGCAGTGCGAGTACTTTCTTCTTTCTAGACGTATTTCAATGGCTTATTAACGCTTTTCTATATATATCTTACTGCAGGTAACGGGAATAGTATGCAAGGGCATTGATCCCTTGTGTAGGCTTCTGGTTATATTACTGCCCACCGCAAATATATTTCATATATACCTACTCAATATGTTTTCAGTGCATGTATAGAGACTACTGATATTTAAAGGAAACCGTAATTATTGCGAGCGAAATTGAAAACAAGATGCTAACAATTTATAGATCTGAGAGAAGACCCTTACAAAGTACATGGATAATAAGACCAGGTGTTTCGGAAGAGTAAGCGTAGCACCTTTCATTCAAAGACACCAGTCATTCAGATATAGATTAGACCGGAGAGGTTCCACCAGGGACATCTACAAACATGGAGCACGTCTTATTTTATACAGTAGGCCTACAAGGGGCGGGAGGGGGGGGGGGGGGGGATGTTGTGCTCTTGTTTATAGGTTCTGTACAAACTGTTAAATCAATGATGTGATCTGTAAAAAGATACATCGTCATCAAATCTAAGTGAGCTTGAAGTTTTGTGTAAGATGTCTGTTACCTGTTATGATAAGTTCTCCTTTTATTCTAATAGAAAAAAAAACAAGTTGAATATCCCTGTCTTTGGAACTTCCGGTGCTACTTGTCTCCATTCTTATCTCCTACTTGTCAATCCCAGTAATTGGCCGGTAGAACACATGCGACTTCTGCTGCTGTCATCCATCACATTCTACAGTGTTGTATGTAATACTCTCACAGATTGCATTGTCATCCTACGTATCCTCTTTTATTACTATTTGTTTCTGAGAAACATCTATCATTTCTGTTTATCTGTTGATAGGTCTGATGCTGTCTTTTTCTACCCTTAATGTTTGTGAAATATGAGTTATCGAGAAGCAGTAAAATCTATTGAAATCTATCATATGGCTATTTTATAGATGGAAGTAATCTTTCCTTCTTATCATTATTGCTACATTAATAAAGATTTGGATACTACACAGGTATCGCATTTTGAGATGTCTTTCAATATGTCTAAAATAGTTTTAAAATTAATCGATGGATTTAACTGGTTTAATATCTTTACTTTGCTTTCGTTTTAGGATAAATTTTGAAATTTTGAAATTATAAATTGTGCTTTAAACCATAGCATTAAAAGAAATTTAGAAATGATAACTCGGGAGACAACCATATATTGTGAAAATCAGACAACGTACACACACTCTGTTGACAAACGATTATCTTTAAAAGGGATTAGTCCGTGTTCTTTATTTTGAAAAAATGTCATGATGTCCTCATTTTAACACGTCATCCTGTCCTAATTTGACACACGACGTGCAGTCCTCATTTGACACGCGTCATGATGTCCTCATTTGATACGCGTAATGTAGTCCTCGGTTGACACACGTCACGATGTCCTGATTTGACATATGTTATGCTGTCCTCATCTGACGAACCTCCTAATGTCCTCATTTGACAAACAGCATGATGTCCGCAAACAAAACATTCCATGATGTCCTCATTCGACATACGTCATGATGTCCCCATGTCACACTCAGTGATATCCTCATTTGACACGCGTCATTATGTCATCAGTTGACAAGTTTTTTTCTGGAAAGGAACACGTGTTCTGCTTCATCAACAACATTCAGTTTGATGTCTTTCTAATGATAAAATAACTCATCGGAATTATGAAACAAAATTTATTTTAATCCATTAGTCTGTCAAGGGCACGTTGCACACGACACATAATACCGTGTGGTAGTGCATGGTAACAAGTCTGGTTATATGTAGAATGTTTCAATTAGTTCACTAACAGTTGCCCTTTGCGTGATGAAGAAGTAGAAGGCTAGTATTGACAAATCGGTTTTTTTAGTTGTGTGATGGCTGGTAGCAGACATTGATATCCCCAAGATACATCTGTCGCTGTGTTTCGGGCATGTATTTACGAACAGGAACCAGGTTTTACGATGAAATGGACATTGATAGATTTGATTGCGCGAGATAGCCTACCGTTAATGTTTATGAGGAATTAATTTACTTCCTCCTAATTTATATTTAATATAATCAACGTTATCTACAGCGAAGGCGTATTGTCAAATAATCTTGTTTTCTCTTTTTCCAATACGTTGAATTAACAGAAACCGATTTATATGGCGATGGTACCTGATCAGATTTCCGCCATTGATTCGGTGGTTCTTCACATGTCCGAGTCTGTCTGACAGCGACACTGTGGACAGTCGGGTCAGAAATCGGGCACTGTGTTATCCCTACTGGTAAAACCAAAAGTACCGTTTGCAAACATTGCTAGGTTCATTACAGGCATTTCCAAGAGGTTTTAATACAAAAACGTGATGTAATCATTTAAAAATATATATTTTTCGTCATCGTAACCGCTAAGGCCATGGTAGTGTCCATGGACGATAATTTCAAAGGACGATGATGAGGGGGTCACTAGCTGTATCCGAACACTGAAATATCACACCTTGATACGCTATATACTTTAGCGGGTATGAATTCTCTCTGATTGGTCACAAAATGAATGAAATCATATATATATAAGTGATTGATTTGGTTTCGTATTGCTTAACGTCCTATCAACATATGTGATCTATTCGGGATGGGAATAGCAGTGAATATGTTTGAATTTAATGATGGCCACACCAAAGCAAAATATTCCAATGACCATAGTTAAGATTTAACGGCACGGATTCCAATGACTTGGGGTAAGGCTTGCGGTACGGATTCTGTTATATACTTGTATCTGTGCTAACAACTGCTATCAACATGTCACATATATTGAATATATTATTGTTGTATTTAGCGAACACTTTAAATTGCAACATCATTATCGGATCTTCATTTAAATATTCCCCCTGTTTCTTTGATGATGATTTTGTTATTCTTACTTAAGGAAAACAAATAATTCTATGAGCATGTATTCTATACGAACGCTTTACCTCGCTTCATCCTTACCTAATCCCCGTGGGTAGTAATGGATTCACTTATGCCTTTGTGATCAAAAAGCGAAAATATTCCACGGAATGACTACACAATTTATATATACAATGTATCAATAATAATAGGTATGCCGTACTTCAAACGCAGTCATATAACAGTTATTCTGTGTTAGAGCAAGCTTCCAGTCTGGGCATCAGGTCTGATGTTTGATATCCATTAATGTTGGTTTGAAATGGCTGAGTAGTCCTCCATTTCATCTTTCCCAGATTCCAGGTATAGCACTCCAGGTGTTTTCCTGGTAACACTGTTAATATAGCGATGTTTGTGATTCTAGTTCTGGGTGATTACCTACATTAGATATAGATGCATAATTAAAGAAATAAAGCAGGTTTAATTAAATAACATTAAAATGCGAAGCATTACGAGGATCCTCCCTTGAAATAAAATGTAGAAAATGTTAAACTTAATATACTACCCAATCTGTCTTTTACCGGCATTAAGCCCTGCATATTCACTCGTGTTCGACCAAAATTATGAAAAATTGTTACAAAACAAGCCAAAATGTATTCTAGGGTTTGGTATACCCATATCTTCCCCTTAAATGTCTCAGTCTATGTTGGCATGACCAAGTTCTTCGGAACTATAGAAATTTCCCTTTGGTTTTTCAAATTACCAGAAATAGACCTGTTACTTCACGAAATACCTAAACATGGCACTGCTTCTTTGCTTTTCAGTCATCTTTAAAATCTTTAGTTAAAATACAGACACTTTAAATCCTCCTCCTTCACTGACGGTTCTAAGGACGATTATAAGGTAGCCTCAGCTATGGTACCGACAGATGCAGTCTAGGGGTGTCTGCTCCAAAATGATGCTTCAATATTCTGTGTGTGGTCCACGTAATCTACCTCACTTTTGAACAATTAAGAGCTAATGATGTACAGAGAAAAAATATCTATTTTGACTCAATGTATATTACAGAGTCTCACAAATAGAAATCCGGACAATATGTCCATGAGATCAATATCAATTTAGCTATATAATCGTGCCCCATATTATCATATTATATTTTGCTGGGTGCCTGGACATACCGGAATACCTGGCTGACAATGGAAAAGCAGATCGTGCCGCAGAAGCGATGTTTTCAGTTTCACCGACTGATTTAAAGCTTCATTAACACATTTTTGGTTTGGCTTATTTTGTTAAACGTCCTATTAACAGTCAGGGTCATACAACTGATGGTAAACAATTCTAAACTATATCTTTAAGAGGTATTGAACAAATTACACTCATTCAACAAAGCAACAATCGGCGATTGATTCCCTTGCTGTAGAGAAAACCATCGAGACGGGGTGACCTTGTTCGTCTTAGGATGGGCCATACACCTATAACGCATTCTTGTAATTGCTAAGGCTTGTGGACAAGCCTCAGTTCATCACATGCAATGAACCATTTACATTTAAATTGAATTGTATCTATCTGCAGTCTACCAGAGATAATTTCTATAACAACATGAAATGTATTACGCTTCTTTTCGAAATTGTTAACATCAAATCTTTGAACTATCCGAAAGCTATCCGGTCTATACCACAATATGATTATAGGTTACTAACGCCACAATTAATTTTATTGTTTTAAAATACAGTGTCAATACACAAGTGTCCTGAATTTCAATTTTTTTTATACAATTTGTTTGATGTTATTTCGTTACATATCCGTTTTTACTCATCATCTCTTGCCTTAGTGACCCTTTCAGTGTTGATAGGCCGTTAAGACGACGACGACGACAACAACAACAACAACAATAGCAGCAGTATAAGCAACAACAACAAAATCCAGTAAATGTGTGGATATCCTTGTCTGATTGGAAATTCTTTACTGATGCACTCTTATAGCGCAGTGTTGGTCCAACGTTGTCCGAGGAGCAGTAAAGACATTGACGTATTTGTCTAGTTTCCTGAGTATCCACCAAATTTTACCCCCGTTCGATTATAGTACTTGTGTTGCTTTAGTCAGCAAACATAACTAAACTAGATTGGTGTTCAGTATAGCGCAACAGTTTTATATGTTATTTGTTAAGTCGCAGTTCTTATTGAAGCGAATATTTCCTCGTCTAGATCCTAATCAAAATACCAACTAAAGCTTTCAATATGCTGGTGCAATCGATACGGTTGATATTACAGACGGAACTCGCTGATTGTAAAGTGCATTCTTCTCATTATGTATAACAATAAATAAAGAAAAAGGGATTCCAGTATTTCAGTAAGGCTTTATACGAATTTATATACATACCTGAAGCCAAGCATAAACAGAGTAATATATTGCTTCCTTCGCACGTTTTGCAACGCAAAAATAATGGTTTATGCATATATATAATTCCGATATCAATATTGCTGGTATTTCCGATATCAATATTCCTTAGATTTTCGATATAAATATTCCTTTGATTTCCGATATCAAATTTCTAAGATTTCCGATATCAGTATTCCTTGGAATTCCGATATAAATATTCCTTAGATTTCTAATTTCAATTTTCCTAATAGTTATAATAGCAATATTCCTAATATTTGTAATATCAATATTCCTTAAATTTTTTGTTATCAATATTCCCTATATTGCAATCTGTGGACGTAGCATTTCCACTGCTGTTGATAAATAGGTACGCTATGCTTTTGATCGATGTGGAGAATATTTGGTCATCTTCTGAGAACAACACGAGAACCATTACTTACACGTAGCAAAACAAAATTAATATAGATATCTTAAAGGTTTCGAAATATCAATGGTTTAATTAGTCCCCTACAGGTGAAACCGACCACCAAAGGTTGTAAGCGCTCTTGCGTCTTCATGCCTTGAAGGATTATGAACAAACTTTACACCATAATTATCTCGGGGACGAGTAGGGGACATGTGCTGGTATTGCTTTAGCAATACCCAACATGCTTGTTCCTACTGTTTGATTATGCAATTAAACCCGGAATGAAAATCATATTCACACATTCCACACAAAAGGCAGGATAAGTTCTTGTTTTTAGATAAAGTATTGACGAAAAAATCTCATCAAGTTGCGATTTTTCATTTTTATTTTAACACTTACGTTGCTAGTAAGTCAATGGCATGCTATCTGAGAAACGTTATGAAAATAATCTTTTGTTATGCAACTTTGTGATGAACTTAATTCATTAATCAGTGTGATTGTGTTGAATACAGAATATGGTGCATCAACCCACCAGCACTTATAACTCCACATTTTAGCCCATATAATACTAACATCGCCTTGTAAACAAAATCGTAATTAGCGCGATAAAACGATAACAAGATGGAAAATTAGGTACAAATATTTTAGCGGAGACTTTTGGAAAGTATAAGGAGATTAATATACGGCGTTCCGGAAGGGTAAGTGTCCCCTGATATGAACGTGTTCTTTGCACAATCCTTGGAATTTCTAAAAGATTGCCGTTATACCGTATCTTCCGTTCAGATTCTTTATTCATACGTGTCATGTCTCATCAAAAAAAGAAACTTAATTATAAGGTTGATGCATATGAAATTGTTCCAGTCCATTTTCCCCCGACGTCTGGATGTCCCTACTTTTGGTTGCTAACATCACTGATTCGTCTGCCCTGCAGGTATAGCGTAAGAATTGTACCTGCTTCGCCTCATTGTATGATTGTAGTTTGGAATCTTTTCTTTCTTAACAACTTTCTTCTTGCTTCTGTCTCCCTTGAAACTGTCTCACTTTTGGCCTTTAGTTAAGCGTTCGCCCCATGATGTGGGTTCTGTCTTCGGGCCGATATAGACCATAGTCTATAAAACGATAGGCGCTACTCCTGCTTAGGGCTCAGTTTAATGGGAGTGGGAAGACTGGTTCGCCCGTTGTTAGTATAATGCAACCGGGTTAGGTATCCTGCTGTGTGTCTTCGACAGTATGCTTCAGTGAGGTAGCACTATAAAGTCTGCATCCCAAACTCTACAAGCATACACCTCACGCATGCATAAATGACCTTAGCTGTTGATAGGACGTTAAACAATACAAAAGCAAACCAAACCATTTACGAGTCTTAAAAATACAAAGCAGCCATGCTGTATCGGTGTTACGTATCGCATATCTAAATATTTTGTCCAATTCTTGGTATGTTGACATGATATACAGTGTGCTCCAATACAGATAGGGGTTAACGCTCATAAATACATATGTTTTGCTGTTTTCATCAGCTCCTGTTTACTCCACGTCATAGAGTCATGTCACAGCTGACTAATGCTTGCTGACTATCCCGTCCTGTAAGACAATTTTCATTTAAAGTGGACATTTTACACGCGTAACTTTTGCAATATTTGTTGCCGAATCCAACAGCTTTAGTATTTACATTCCTTATAATATATAGTCGAGTCGTTCAGACTTATTAGGCACGTACGTGTTCACTATGACCTTCATGGTTTAGACAGAATTCTGCCAATTCTCTTCAATAATACAAAGTTCGGGTTTTGCTATTAGTTATTTGCCAATAAGATGAATAAGTAATTTGAATTAAATCTCAACTGTTCTCAGATTAATGTGATTACGATTTGGTTAACCAGAGATATATGTACCCGGTTGTTCAGGTCGGCTCGAATATCCTTAACTCTGAGTTAATTACGACAGGGAGATTAAAACACCATAATTATGTAATGATACCAAAGTACGTTATAGTTAGTATCTATATACACGAGTCTGCAATTCAACTAAAGTCTGTTTTAAATATTTATATTTAAATGCGTAAGGATATTTTGAATATGTTAGATTTAGCATACACGTACGGGAGTGACATTCCGAAAAACGTCACGTGAAACCATGCAAACAAGAAATCCTATAATAAAGACGGACAGGTCTTTGATATCTGTTAAACTCGGGAAAGCTCACGTGCGCATACCTGACGGTGCTTCAACGGTCGTAAAGTCTGCAGTGATTGTTACAAGACAAGGTTGAGTCTATCCACGTCCATTTTCATTTTCTAGTCGTAAAATGTGTAGTTTTAAACAACCAGATTGATTCTCCCTGTCCCTTTTCACGTTCCGGTCATACAAAAGCAAATGTACTACAATTATACGTTCCATTAGACGGTGGGCCTGTCGTCCCCTCAGGATTCTGACGGGTTTACAGCCCTGTCTGAGTGGGTTATCTCCTCATACTTAGGATTGTGGCCCCCACTTCTTCAGTTTTATTGGGGACCCGCTTGACTTTCAGAAAGTGGAATACTCTCAGAGATGTCTCTGTGTCTAAGCGGATCGGCTGTTTGTCTACAACAGACGCTATCCCTTCAATGTCAGACTTCAAATTCAAATTTTACAGAATTGTGTATACTTTACGTATTGTTCGTGGTATATATTTTTGTTTTGATGTCACATCTCTTCTTATCCCTTTGTGTTTGTGGTTTGACGTTCATTGTTATTTGGGCGTTGTCTGTCGTCTTGTGTGTGTGTATTTTGTGAAATCGATGAGACTACTGGGTAGTACACTCTGCCATTGGACTTAAAAGTCCCAGAAGTAAGAAATTGATTAAATAACAGGCCTAATGTTTTGTCGTGCTGATTTCTCTTCTAGAATTTTACACTTTTAGCCCTAGCACTAGTCCTAGGACGATGCAGCTATATTATGTCTCTAGCACCACCGACAATCCCTAGAACGACAAAAGAGCTTTATGATGTCCCTAACATCACTTACGAGTTATAGAAGGGCCAAACAAATGTATGATGTCGACAACATCACTGACGAGTGCTAGATAGACGATATAGCTGTTTAATGTCCCTAACATCACGTACGTGTCCTAAAAGGACGATATAGCTGTATAATGTCCCTAAAGTCACTTACGATCCTAGAAGGACAATACAGCTGTATTATGTCATTCTCCTAAAGGTGCAAAACAGCTTCATGATGTCTAAATTTGTCATTCGGCATTAAATGTTATTATTTAATACTGAATTTAGATTTGGCTTTTATACAATCCTACGTCACATCCATCTAGATGATCATCTTTTTATAACACCGCATGCAATAAAATGTAGATGAAGTTAATTCAGTGATCCATGTGTGAATACTGGTGATACTGAATGTCATTTACAAGCTGCATGGACAACGAATGTTTCACTATGTCACCACGAACGGAACAACTGTTCTATTCGATATTGGATAGAAATACTTCCATCCGATGTCGCATGCTGGTCAGAGCCTAGCTTGTATGCTCTCGGAAGGTGGTCCGAATCACTGTAATCACTGGTTGACATCGAATTAAGTCGTAATAACTTCTGTGATGTATCTTGGGTTTTGCATTGAAATTGTTAAAATTATCGACCTAAGTAGTTTGCATTTATGGCGGTCCAAACGGTTGGCCCGATTTGCCCCGGATTGTTCGTTTATGAAAATAGGGACGGACCTGGTGACTCTTTGTTGTTTTCAGACGAGCCTTGACAAAGACTTTCAATGCCTGTATTAACATCTGCAGGTCCATCAAGATATATGCCTAAAACATTACATTTGAAAACAGACGAACAGTTCCCTTAACTACCTATACGCTCTTATTCAAAACAACCCTCTCAAACAACGACAACGACTAAGGTATTATTCCTTTTGTCATTTTACCCTCCTTAATCTTTTTTTTTTAAATTATCTCTATAGATACGACATATATTTCATAACTATGTCGAAATGCTTTCTTCCCTGACACTAAAGTTGTAATACTATGTCATGGACGGAGTCTCGCACTTGATATATTTGTGGTATATAGTATGTATATGAAGAAGAATAACAGCTCACGTTGTGTTGTAATTCATCCATTTTTATTCAATAATCAAATGGATACAGCCATTTTGTTGCAAATTGACAAAAATCGTAACAAAACCGCCATTAATCCAACAGCGGCGTTGTTTTGTCTGCTATTTCCGACATCAGAAAGATAGACATCAAAAAAATAGTTTTGGATAACATGTACGTATTTCATACATGCAATTTAACGTATAGTCCTTAGGGCAAAGCACAGCAGTAAAACAAGAATATGTAATATCGAAATGATATAACGTTGTCTGGACCATCAGCAACATTAAGATAACAGCTCTGTAGATTGATCGACGAGACACGTGTCTCGTCATCAGCAGACAACTGAGGGTTCGTTTTGAAAACACATAAAGATAATACATTTGTCTGATCGGTTTGTAAGTACACACGGTAATTAAAAATTGTTTTAGTCCCATTTATACCGTCATCCATCAAACTTTAGTTGCACAATATACATCGTGTATTCCTCAGTTTCTGAATCATGTTCTTTTCATTTTCTAAAAGTGTTTTCAAGCCAAATCACGTTGTCTGATCTTGATGGGTTCGTCTTTCGGTCAGCCTGTATGTAAGACATGACAGCCAATATCCAATGTGTCATACTATGACGGAAGGCTGCACACGTGTGAAGTGAGCAGCATTATTCCCTGTACAATATCGGCACTCATTTCTTTTAACACGAAGTCTCCAGGGAGAGAGCGCGCGATAAAGGAAATGTAAAGTCAATAAATAAAGGATATGCTCGTGCTTTTAGCTCAACAACACGATCTAGCATGTTAAACTGTCATTTCGTATCTTAGGAATGCTGCTTTAAAGTTATCTTAATTCTTGTTGTTTTGAAATTGCTTCGTTGAGGTATTCAAATAAGTGACATTTCACTATACTGACTCTTGATTTAACATCAAACTGATATCAAAAACATGTGTTTGCATTTGTTAGTGCTAGCAAATATTGTTTGCGTCGGCCTCGTAACAGTCATACATATATATGTAATCATATCGCGGGGTTCACGCCAGGAGGACTTTACGATAAACAAGATCTTTGTGAACAGCCATGAGCATTTTCGGGCGGGTCTTTCTGTAATAGTTGATGGACTACCTCACTGAACAACATGTATAGGCCCATCGCATGCCATCCAGAGCAATTAAGGTTTTAATTTATAACTCTGAGGAGTCAAAAATTTCCTTTTTTAAATTTTTTCCCCTGTTTTTTTTTTTAAAAGAGGAGTTAATGGAATAATAGAAAATAATTAAAAAATGAAATAAACTTGTTTTTTTAGCTTTTCAATTTAATCCGGCTAATGATATAATGAAAAGCACTATAAAATATTTCAAGAACTTGTTTTAACATGATTATAATCTTAAATGTTTAAATGTTAGGGATGCGTTATGTACTAGAAAAAAGCATTTACTTATAACCACATTCAACAAAAATGTTCAAATATCCCAAAGCCAATTATGATATACAATGTCCAATAAATTGCAGTCGGTAACAAAAACGAAATCTATAAACAATTATTTGTAACTGAACATCTGCATTTGGCATCACCCTAAAGACAAACAGGGAAATGTTCATCATCAAATTGTTGTTTTATGACGAATTTTGATTCCAGACCAAAACGTTTGGAGACAGCATCCTGGTCAGTCCGACTCGCTCACTTGGAAATGTAATGTGCACAAAATGGTCACTTTGTGTTGTGTACATATCCCGTCATGATAGACATCTGTCATTGTTTCCATTAAATCAAATCCAAACATGCACATGATACTGAAATTGTATCTACTGCTTCCCCATGGTGTCCTATTCCTCGTAATGTGGGGTGTTCTTGTCAAAACAGCAATGTGGACGGTTTGTGAAGTGCAACATGGAGAAAAAAGAATTAAAAAATAAGAAATTTAATTTACCCCGAAAAATTTGATAAAACCCTAATATGATTATATTGTCTTTGCGTAGTTATTTATAATGTATGAAGGTATTGTTAAAACTGTTATGTTAGTTTCTTTAATAAGTGTGATATTTGAATCTATCAAGATTCTATGACATATCAATTTAATTGATGACCGAGGAAATTCCTTTTTTCATATTTGTACTGATACTTGTAGCTTATAAATTTGATATATTCTGCAGAACAATTATGAACTTTTCTTTTCGGGTCATTTTCTTTGAACCTTGATAAATATACCACCGGTCATATGTGACCTTTTTTATTGACTCCCTTGGAAGGTAACATATGACAGGTTTGACATATATATCGATTATTATCATGACGCATCACAAGCATGCTCATATACACAGGATATTCCAGCCGTTTTTGAAAGGATATCTGTAAACTATTGTGAATAAGCCCTTAATAGACACGACGTTACATATCAAATATATCAAGACGATTCTACTGCTCAAAAAAATTCAAAACTATTAAAAGCTCTATCTCTTTAATGAAATTCCGTCCAAAAAGTATGGACATATTGTAACATTGCTTATACATGTAGCTATATTACTGAATTTAAACCACTCTCTCATTTTGACACCAATTTAAATCTACATTCAAACATCTTTTAGATAATTTATCATATTGAAATTACACTACAAATTAGACTTGAGGTGAAATTTGATCTTTCAATTTAAGAGATTAACAACATGTAACTGTCCATAAATCCTAACAAAAGAAACTGAAGTGGAGGGCTTGGGAGTAAAATGGCTAAAATTATCATATATATTTGACTGTCAATGTGATGTCCATTCATCATGCCGTATGCCTTTGGCGGTGTCGTCTGCTGCATCATATTAAGTGACAGTAATATTCACGTTGGTACTGTATTCATTCAACATCAGTTTCCTGGAACGATCGTAAGTCAAACACTACTATAAATATGTTCCATTGTTTTTTTTATTCATTCTTAGGTCATGTTACAAACAAATAAGCTTTGGTGCAAAGACGAAGCCGTTCAAATGAAGATCCACAAACGACACCCCTTTTTTCCGAACAAAAGTAGTTCATCCCCGTGGAGTGTAAATACCAGTGACAGTAGGTGACCAAAAATGTGAAAGAGTTTCTAGAAAATATGTCATTGTCCAACCTGTTCAGGCTTAACAAACCTCACAATCCATGACAGAGGACAGACCTAGAGTTAAGAAAGACTTTAATAGCATATGTGATATATCCAAACGATCATTTATGCTTTTCTCTGATCTGGAAGATAGATGGGAAGTCAGACTTTCCCTTTCTTCAATGCGAGAATTTTAACGTTAGGGTAAAGATATTTCCTATGAAATGATGTGAACAACTACGTGAGGACCAAAGACACAACAACCTGTGATGAAAGATGACTGTTTTGCGCGCTTGGGCAAAATGGTCGAATTTTGGTTGAATTTCTTCATACATAGAATGCATCTTGCATTGGAATACTGGCCATGAAATACATTTGTAGATCATCTATGGATAATAATGGGATGTTCCGCTAGGTATCATCATCAACACCAACGTTTTGAAATTCGGGGTGCAGCTTTCGTTTCTGATAATTCTTGAAAAACTTCGCAAGCATGCCAATATCTTGATATTAAGTAAATGTATTGCCTGCTTTTAAAACATCAATCAACCAAATGTGCTAGGAAAGTATTTATCTTGCAGGTTTCTTGGTTTAATATCTCTCACAAAGAAAACTTTACAACCCGCAACTACACACTTATTTCTCATTGTGTCAACGGTACTGTATTGGGTTTTTAAAGTCTCCGTCAGACACGATTTCAAAAGTTGAATAAAAATATTTCAAATCATGGAACTATTTACTTGATGAAAATACAAATACGTTATGTCAAAAGAAAAAAACAAAACGAAATTTTGGGTATATGGGTATATTTCTGCAAGATTTGTTTTACACATGAGTCACAATCGTTCATTTAACGTCCTAATTATAATTAACAGTGGTGGTTATTTAAGGACGTGACCTAGACATGTCGGCATTACTTGCAAGCGTGCTACGGTTTGTTATATGTAAGGAAAGGCATAAGTGTACATTGAGGTTTGGAGTGTAACAGGGTGGTCTGTTATGTCCACTACCGTTCAACATGTTATTAGACTGTCACACACAAATGCCAATTATCAATACTTCACAAAAACGGGTTTTTTAAAATAATTTTTGGGCAGGGTTAGAGTAAGTGAGAAAGATCTCTATACGCCAAATAATTTTAAATGTACTGAATATAAACGACTTTAGTCATTAGTTCACAGACATTTGACTTTTTTACACAAAATTCACAAAATAAACGGCTGTATACGTACTGTTCAATATTTAGGTATGACATTTATAGGTCTAACTACCCATTTCGATAAAGTATGTTGTGTGATAATTTACGTTCTTAGTTAGGTAATTAAGTCACGTCAATAGTTGACTAGCAAAGTGCATCATCTATTAATTTGGGTTAAATGTATAGCCAATGGAATCAACTTTAATAGCACAAAGCAATATATCCGTGAGTGGTCTTTATGTATAAAACAGACTTTAGGCCGACCCCTATGGGAAATGAACATTGCTCGAAAGCCCACCTTAGAAATATAATTCCACCAATATATTTCTCATTTTATAAGATCCCTTTGATCTTTGTACATTTCTCCGAGTAGCATAATTAGGTAAACATATCATTCTAGTCTATCCTGACATTCAAAATAAGTGTTCACGTGAGTGGGTGTTGAATAGAAAAGTATTCCAGTCGACCAAACTCGTTTATGATAAATGGAGTGCGACATTCCTGCTTTGTATAAAGAAGAATCACAATTGTGGATCATCTGATTTTATCAGTAATGCGTCTAGAAATAAACATGCTAGATATCTTACACAATGGGAATATTAGAGACTTCATCGGGGCAGTAATTTAATCCCCGAGCCATTATATGTAATGCTATTTCTGTCACGTGTGCTTTTTCCTATGTGAAATTAATTTTCGTAACGACCCTAACACTCGGCGTTGTCAGCTTGCTTTCTAAGACAAGATATAGTCAAAGTCTATTACCCAAGTTAAAATGTCGAGTCTGTGAATATACATTTTCCGTTGAAGCTTCATTATTATTTGATGTATCAATTATCAAAGAATTACAAATATGTGGGGTTGGGTTACTGATTACTAGTATCTCATGGAGCCTTCAACCGCGGTATGAAGCATAGGGAGGAGAAATTAAATCCTTCACTCCGATCGAACCTTTTTTTTTTGTCGCAAAATACAAGTCTTCTGAAATAGATTATTTTAACCTTGGTACATTTATTCTCTGTCATAATAAATGACACTGACATGATAATGGGCTTTATCTAAAAAATGATTTATCATATATTGCTCGAAATATCGATAATTAGCTTACGAAACCCTATTTTAACTCCATACCCCTTGCTGAGACACTATAAATACACTTTACAAAAGGGCAGTGTTGTTAAGAGTAATTGCAATATTCAATTACATCAAGGATGATTTCATTTTAAAGAATCAAAAGAGAAAATATGTTCGCTGCACCTGTTCAGGATTCTCGTTACGCATACAATACCCGTAACCACACAAACTGTATTACATGTGAAAAGCTGTGGGTCACAGTCAATTTATTTGTGTACTCCTTATCATCTTCAACAAACAATCTTGAACATATTTAAATGATCTTCATGTGTATCATTTATATGCATATCAAATAAGATGTAGAGTATTCCTTTCAACTTTACAATAAACGTTAACTTTTTAATATCCGTCCGTGTTAGTAGAGGACTTTGTGCTTTGTGTTACCTATGATATGCATTCTGATCACCCACACAAAATCATTACAGACGTAGTAGGGGCCGCGGTGGCCGAGTGGATAATGTATCCCGACACTTTATCACTAGCCCTCCACCTCTGGGTTGCGAGTTCGAAACCTACGTGGGGCAGTTGCCAGGTACTGACCGTAGGCCGGTGGGTTTTTTCCGGGTACTCCGGCTTTCCTCCACCTTTAAAACCTGGCACGTACTTAAATGACCCTGGCTGTTAATAGGACGTTAAACAAAAACAAAACCAAAACTTAGTATATTTCCTTCAGCATTTAAGTATATACATCTATATTTTCATCACTTACAAGTCACCCAGTAAAAATATACCTACAGGAAACAGACGTAGTAAAGCAATGTACATTTTAACCAAACTACCCCTACTACAGATTTGGCATATAATCAATCCTGCTCTCCATTCAGGGCTTTTTGGGGCCTATTTAGGGCCGAATTTCGGCCCCATTCCCCACGGCATAATAGGATAATTTGTCCAATCCAACCTGTTAAAATTCCCAATCGAATATGATTAATGATCTATAAAAAAAAGTCATGTCTTTAAAAATCCGGATGGTACCGTCCCGTCTACGTTTTATTGGTTATTCTGGCTTGATAAAGGGCGATAATGCCATAGAGTCTAAATATATATAGCATATATCCATATTTGTGTCTGCTTGTTATTTTTACCGTTATGTCCATTTTTCCCAATTTACATGTTGCCGCACATTTTCCCCAATGCCAAGGCCATAGGCCCCATTCCCAAAGTAGTGAAAAGAAGCCCTGCCATTGGTCAATATGCAGTGTAACATTGCCATCAACACTACATTGCTATCTATCAGCATTTCGTTCTAAAATATGTCTGTTAACATCAGAGAAGCTGTCCTTGGTTTTGCCATTTATACATTAAATACAACACTATATACTGTTTAGTAATCACTTACCGATAACCTCACGCACATGTATATTTGTAGGATAGTATCTGACTACATACTTAAACGAAAATGTGGTTCTTTGTTCTTCTCTGATAATGAAAGGAAAGGACGTTTAGTTGTTTTTTTTTATAGTTTGCAATTTAATTACATAGTTTAATCAAAGGCTTCAAAAGAACCAAGTTTTATGAGCAATAAAACACATATCAGAGCTTTATTGCTTAAAACACATTCAAGAGTAACTTTGTTGTAGTTTTATCTCCATTGTTCTCAGGTTATAGATGTGAATTCCTTTGCTGCCGGAATGTGCATCACATTTGAAAGCAAAGGATATCAAATATTTTACTACAACAACAGCATATTTCCCGACCGATTAGACTGTAAAAACACGTTATTTATATTTTGTGATTCAAAAATAAATTTTGAATTTAGCTAATTGGATTAGTTGAAGACAAAATAGTTAATAGGACGTTAAAACAAATAAAATCAAACCAAACCAAACCTTCCGCAGTTTGATCTCTCGCGCGCTATCATCCCGGCCACAAAGAATGATTGATATGAATTGATATAACATGCTAATAAAGTTAATATGATGTCATCAACATACACATTATATATAACCGTAAAGCTTATTTACAATGCACGTGCTTCATCTTCAAAATAACGAAACTCCGTTGACTCATTGTTTGTCAACATGTAAATATATGATTTGATTATTTTGGAAAAAAAAACGTCGAGCATTTTCAACAGATAACTAGACAACTTGTCGGTATGTTATACCGACTAGAAAACATTTCAAACAGCTTGATAATTAAACCGGCCTGCTTCCTACAATGAATAGCCTTCCGTCCGTTGTCCATCTTATTTGTCCGCATATACAATTGGTATATTCCAAATATATCCTATTGTGTGCACTCTAATACAAATTGTCAACCGTGTCTTCGAACTGAAGAATAAATAATGCAATACAGTTTTGGTGTTTAGGAGAGTATATGTAATTAAACTTACGAATATAAGTAAAAGGAGAGCGCCCCTGTTTCTACGTTCCCCAGGCAATCAACTCACAGGGCTATACATGAACATAAGGTCTCCATTATGACTGAGGAGCATGCAGTTAAAAGGTGCTACGAATGTATCGCCCACCACCACAGTGGAACTCCGCACTGCACCTTATTCTTGTATTAGTCAAGGTCTATGTTATAAGCACCTTGCAGGTCTTTGTGATGAAACACTTTTTACAAGTTGTCCTGTTTTTGTTTGTTTTTGTTTTGTTTGTATCCGTTAATGCTATTGTTTCTTGGGCAACGTCGTCATAAAAAATTGTGCTTCGTTATAATTCTGTGTATTAGCTAGTTTATTTAGCGAGTTTATTTAGCTAGTTTATTTAGCGAGTTTATTTAGCTAGTTTATTTAGCTAGTTTATTTAGCTAGTTTATTTAGCGAGTTTATTTAGCTAGTTTATTTAGCTAGTTTATTTAGCTAGTTTATTTAGCGAGTTTATTTAGCTAGTTTATTTAGCTAGTTTATTTAGCTAGTTTATTTAGTTAGTTTATCAATAGTTTACATTATTATTTGTCAGACTAACTAGTGACTAAGTGATGAACTTAACCAGTCAGCAACACAATAAAAGAGAGGTATGAAGTAGAGGATTATGGTTAAAATAGGTGACTGGTATGATAGTTGGGAATAAAAGTAGAGGATTAAAGTGTTTTAAGAGATTTGCTCCTACCATCAAACTGCATTAATAACCTGAATATATTGCTTAAAACCTGTCCTTAAAAAGAGCTTTTTGTTATAATTATATTTTTCTATGTTATACTGTATGAACATCTGAAAAAATGTTGATCAAAGTAGACTTTTATGCTGAGACAAATAATTATTAACAATACTAATGTTCTATTCGTCCAATGTTTTGTCTGTATACAATATGTCATGTGTCTGTCTCTTTCTGATACACTACATTGATATAGTTAAGATGTAGATGAGTTTTCTTGTAAACGACTACAGGAATAGGTTTACAAAAAATAGAAATAGGTTTCTAGGTCAAAAAGGTTTACAATGCACTATATTGACCACTTGTAATACAAAAATACGTGATATTTGTATATGTTCTTTATATGCTATAAAGAAATTGTGAACCAGCAGGACTTCTGAATACTTTCATGGTGATTCAACTTTCCCTTTATACATAGTAACACTCCTACATGCATGTATATATCATACTTGAGATGCTTACATGCCCCGGTTTATATTGAGGCAAGTACTTGTTCCAAATATCAAAATTTCCGTGCCAGATATTGTCTACCCACGTACAAACTAATAGCACAAGGTTTCGAGAGTTGTAAGCCGATAAGGGCCGCAGGAAGATATATGGTTGACATCCTAATCTCATTTGGAAAGATTCTATTTTTTGTGTAATATAAAGTCAGATGTGCTCGCTTCTTCATGACATGTCTAGTGCTACTGCTGTCAACACAGTTGTTCTAATTTCGCTGTAAGGTACACGGAAGCCGGAATTGACCTAGATTTGTATGGTGGGTGTTGTCGATGAAGTTAAGGACAGATGGGTTCATTTAACGTGCACTTGCCTTTTCAAAGATTTCCACGCAAACCTTTTATTGTATTCGTATTTTACACTCGATTCATTGTTTTTTATTGTCGGTATTCTCGATATTGTCTTTATATCCATATACACAAAGTACCTATATATCCGCCCATATGCATGCACATAGATTTTGTGTGGTTGGATGGCACAGTGGTAACACACTTGCTTTCAATATATTAGGCGGTTTCGGTACGATTCTCCGATCGAACGTGAAAAGGGAGGGTGTCGCCTTCCACGTGGATTCTCTCGAGCACTTCTGTTTCCACCCACAGTAAGACCCTTCGCACGCTTCCATCCATGCAAACAAGAGCGATTAATATACATTGGTATAACTTGTATCGTAATTGTTGTTAATTAGATAAAGTTTAAACAAGAAATATCTTTAAAAAAGATAAACGGCATAGTTTTAATGCTGGTGGTTATAATATAAAACTGCAGGAGAAATAAATGAACGAACTAATGTGTTTCAGCCCAGATAACAAAATCATATCAGTTTGAATCATTTTTGGGGATAAAAAGACTATTCGAATCAATATGAGTTTATTAATGTATCATTTGAAAGGATACATCCACTTATTCAGCTTGCATTCAATCTTAACTTTGTTTCGTTTTTAACTGTATATCGGTATTTTGCATATACCGTTACATTGACATACTTCATTTTGATCACCAGCTGTCGCGTCATATCCGGGGCCAAACGAAAAATAATGTTATATGTATTTTAGAATTATCGACCTAAAGGGGTTTCCTTATTGTTTACAGTTTAAATCGTCACATAGTTCTTCTTTACGGCCACTTGATAACGAAGAATCAATCATTCGAGTTCTTAAAGGCGAAACTTGATTAATGGTTATGAATGGTGTCATAGACACGCTGTTTTGACTTGATCTGGTCTTACTGATAATGCTTCATTCGACGAGGAGCCGCATAATAATTGTAGAATTAGATTGTATAATACGATAACGTCGGCATCAGCTTTGCGCTGTTACAAGAAGACAACTCAAACATACCACAGTCTGTCAAAATACACATGCATACACCTCACTCGTGCATATCACACACAGGAGAGACCGTCCTTAAATAACCTTACCAGTTCAAACCAAACCAAAGCAAGCCTGTCTTTTCGACATTCCAAACGGAAGTTCACAACTGTGTATGTCAATTTAATTACCATGTCATATCCGGGATGTGTTATCATTAGTATTGTAGGTAGAATGCTCACTGTATATTAGTATGCAAGGACACATTTTACACAAATATTCGACATACTTGTGATTTGATTTCCGTACTTTCATTTTACCTGTAAAATACATTGTTGTGTCGTTAACAAACCTTTTATCATGATAGTACACTGTTTCACATCTCATTCTGGTGTAGAATTCAAGATTATCTTTTTTCTATAGGGTGTCAATCACCGGTCATTCTAGTATTGCATGGGACTATTGTCTAAACATTTGACTATTTGAAATAATAAGTAAAATACAGGCATGCACTTGACATTAGTCCTACTGGTAGTTTTGTGACTTACCTGTAAAACCTCATTTCATTTTAGCTATATGTAACAGACGCCCATTATAAACAGCCTTTATCCTGCTACAATGCACAGGGGCTTGGCACGATGGATTATCATTTATAAAATCGTGCCAAGCCCCTGTGCTACAATACACAGTCAGTAGTGTTCTAGATAATTTTATCCTGTATGATTATCTGATTATCTCTACAAGTTTTATTATTATTTCGACAAGTGACAACTAATAATAAAATCACTAATGTCTTTCCTTTGTCTGATATTGCAGTAGACATGGTAGACTATCTTTTATTTTCAAATAATACATATTTTAACTATACATTTTCAAGTACCTTATATCAAACTCATTCAACATGCAGGGATAAAGTCCATTTTCAAGGAAAACGTCAGCTCGCATCAACCTTAATCATTCACCTACCCTAAAGCATAGCGACAAAATGGTGTTATTCCCAGCACGCAGTATTTACTAAGTAAAGTTGTACGGTAATCACAATTACCTTGAGCAAAATCAATACTTGTTTGGATGTTTTCTTCCTGTCTGGTATATTGTAAGTGCATTAGTGTTCAAGTTTTTTTCTGAAGAAAAGTAAATGTCAGCCTTACCATAAAAAACAAACGTTAATATACGACAATTTAGATATTGGTCCGGGTAATTAAAGACAGAGTAATCGTGTTATACTTTCGATTTATTTAAACGTGATCACCGTGGTATTTTTATGTATGAATTCGGCAGATGATTGTGTGACAAAAATTGGCCCGAATGGTTGGTTTTTTCTTGCCTCGGATGTGTATTAATTTTGTATTTAAATGTCTTTATCTAATACAGATAATTTACGTACAAATTGGTATAGATATATAAGTAATATGAACATGATTGGTGTTTTCGTTTTCTGGATTATAAATAACCCACAAGAAGACATGATGGTCCACTTAGCAGAGCGCTTTCTTATTTCCTTTTTAAGTCCCCCCCCCCCCCCCTTTCATAAAGAGACGATAAACAAGAGCAGTAAATATTGCCTGGTTATGTATTCCGGAATGAGTAGAGAATAAAGAATGGAATTTTAATTTGACTGTGTAGAGGCAATCGAATTCACGAGGAGTCGCGCGACAGGAGTGGTGATTTATAATGGAATACATATGTCCGTTTATTGGTCACGTGGACATGTATAAACTCAACTAAATTTCTTACTGTAACTAAGGAGCGGGGGAGAGAATATGCCAGCTGTATATTCCCGGGTGGTTTCTCCTTTGTTTTCGGTTCAAGGCCCACTGTATCACACTGCATGTTGATAATAGAAGGAGACTTAAAGTCGGTCCCCAGAAGAATTTTCCCTCGTGTCTTCTATCAAGGTGATATTTGAGAGACCAGAATAGATCATCTAACCCGTTGCAACACTTAAAATCTTAAAGCTGTCCTTTCTTTACTTAACAGTCTTTGTTTTCGTACTCTGGGTGTCATGATATATGATCCTTGCTGTTGCGGGGGCGTATAAAACCTAAAAATCAAACAGAAAACAAACTACATAACAAATAAACATGCTAGATTTGTTTGCTTATGAATGTTTTATATGACTGATATTGCCATCATCACAACGCTATGATACTTAACTACAGCGATGTTTCATTGCTTAAATCATCCCTATATTACTATAGTTGATTGAAACGTGTGTAACGATTGTTAAATTAATTCCATGTTACCTTACCTAAAATACGACTATGTTCTATAAATTACAACTGTTTTATTGTTTAAATAATAATCGTATTACATAAAACTGGCATTATATGGATACATCTCTTGATCAACAACAAAGAAACACATGTGAATGCAGATTAATGTTTCGTTATGCATATGTATATCTAGCTGGTACTGGCCTATGTAGGAAATGTACATCCCAACCAGGAGCCATTTCCGTCAATGCTTCTTAACGCAAGGGAATTCCATACCTCAACATTATCCCTAGGAACACGTTTCAGAATTCAAGGAAGGTTTCTTTACTGTGATTTCCCCCTTTGGTTTATAAATGCTTCCTTATATAAAAGTTTAAGGAACGTTAATGGAACCTGGGTAAGGCCATTTGGCATTGACATTTTTAGAAATAGAATTAAAAAAAGACAAACAAACAAACAACAACAACAACAACAACAACAAATATACACTAACCTGATTTACTTCTTGTAAACACACACTCTCACAAGGTTGGCGTTTTCCTCATTAAATTTCGAAAAATTCAATTAAATTCAAATATATCTAATTGTGACATTTTTGGAACTATAATTGAAGTTCAGAGATCTAGGACGGATTGAATCAATAAAGTAAATAAAGATCTAGGAAGGACTGGATCAATATAACACTACCTTTTCATGGTATTTAAAGAAAATAAAACCTGTATTCCAGAAATAAATGAACACCTCGGAATAGTTCATGTTGTTAATGAACACAATACCTAGAGTACATTGCTCAATTAACAGAACAAGTACCACATGTGTTTTTACTGTATACATGTATATGGATATGACAAAATTCTAAATAAATTCTGAGGCTGCTGGGTAAGTAACGAAGGGTTACTGGTTACAAGACGTAGGAACACCAATTATGTTTTAGTCTGATCAACAGTCATTAGACAGATATTAACCACCGTGTTTTCGTTTCGTTGGCGTTCTAGCGTGGCCATCAAAGCCACTTGTGTACCATACCACGTTACAAATACCATCTGTAGCTACAGAAAAAACACAGGGGGAACAGCCATGATAAATCAGACCAGCTTCTCCCAATACTCCAATAAAATGTCGCTCTATATCATTATATGCTTTACAGACGTGTTTTCAAACTTTTCCTTTTGTATATCAAGTTAAGATTTAGTACATACTTGAAAGAAGAAGGAAATGTGGTTTCAACATGTTTTGGAAAATGTACACATATCGTCCCTGTAGAGACCAACCAACCAATTGTTTTCCCATAGACCTTAGTGTTAACGTTTTGGATTATTTCATTCAAATTTTTGAATTGAATATGACGATTATGGTTTATAACAAAAGTTTAGGGTCTGATATAACACCTAATCAAAAACAAAAGTTGGGTCCTTCAGCTCAAATTTTCTCCAGGGTAGCCATTTTGAAAATAGGTGAATTTCGCAGTAAAAATTCTCAAAAATCTTAAATGTTTACCTGTTTACTATTATTACGTGAACTTTTGGAAAAAAAAACAATCGGACTTAAGAAATTTATATCAACATTTCTTATTGATAGTTACCTATCAGGCTACGTATCTATTTTCTCACTTCATAACATATACTGGCCAATCAGTGGCTGCCAGACATTTTATCCTTGGCTCAACGTTCTATACACAGGGGCTGTTTCAAAAATATATTTTTTCAATTGGTTGGTTGTTCCCTGTAGGGATTATAAAAACCCCTTCACAATGCTCCCAATCGTTAAGTATTTCCAGGGAGTTTGAATAAGATTCTACGTTAGCGGAACTCTTTAAAATGCATTATCTTCTGACTCTAGTCACACGGCAGCGGGATGTGTCATTTTTGGAGTACAAATTATACGGATATATATTTGTCACTATGCTTTTTAAGTCATCGTCGGTACAATTATTTCCATTGTTGAATGAGACGTTGACTACTGAAGATATTCTAAAGATCAACATACAAATTCACCGGAAGCGTTGTTAGTTTAGAATGTAGACAACATGCGGGTTTTGAAAAGATTTACACGCTCCCTCTCTTCGGTAGCGAAAGAAGACTAATTATAAAACAGTGCTAGTGTCTGATATAAAAAAAATTCTTATGCCAACTGTCTAGAATGTAAAGGGAACGAAGGGGCCGAAGGGGCCAAATGGGCCTCGGTGGTCGAGTGGTTAGGGTGTCCCGATATTTTATCACTAGACCTCCACTTCCGGGTTGCGAGTTCGAAACGCACTTGGGGCAGTTGCCAGGTACTGACCGTAGGCCGATGGTTTTCTCTGAGCACCCCGTCTTTCCTCCCCCTCCAAAACCTGGCACGTCCTTAAATGACCCTGGCTGTTGATAGGAAGTTAAACAAGATAAACCTAAACTAGAAGGTAATGTGTGTTAGAATGAATCATATAAAATACAGTTTCGTAAAACAGGCGAGTTTGTTATGGATTTGTAACGACACCAAGCGCTAATCCTACAAGTCTTTCAAAATGAATGAAAAGTAAATAGAATTTAAGTAAAGAATTGATTTAATTAGTTAGCCACGTTAGAACGATTCACAACAAATACAACTATATTAAAACATTCAATCATGAACAACTTGTATTATTACTTCATCGTAAAAATATTTAGAGCCTGTATTTGGACAACTTTATTATTAATAATTACGACCGATTGTTAGTGAAATTGATTTATCTAATTTTATTGAAAGCTTGGGAATATCTAACAAAAAGGAATCCTTCCACGATCTTTGTTACAGACTGTGTGTAATATTCCTCCCCGATCTTTGTTACAGACTGTGTAATATTCCTCCCCGATCTTTGTTACAGACTGTGTAATATTCCTCCCCGATCTTTGTTACAGACTGTGTAATATTCCTCCCCGATCTTTGTTACAGACTGTGTGTAATATTCCTCCCCAATCTTTGTTACAGACTGTGTGTAATATTCCTCCCCGATCTTTGTTACAGACTGTGTAATATTCCTCCCCGATCTTTGTTACAGACTGTGTAATATTACTCCCCGATCTTTGTTACAGACTGTGTGTAATATTCCTCCCGGATCTTTGTTACAGACTGTGTGTAATATTCCTCCCCGATCTTTGTTACAGACTGTGTGTAATATTCCTCCCCGATCTTTGTTACAGATTGTGTGTAATATTCCTCCCCGATCTTTGTTACAGACTGTGTAATATTCCTCCCCGATCTTTGTTACAGACTGTGTGTAATATTCCTCCCCGATCTTTGTTACAGACTGTGTAATATTCCTCCCCGATCTTTGTTACAGACTGTGTGTAATATTCCTCCCCGATCTTTGTTACAGACTGTGTGTAATATTCCTCCCCGATCTTTGTTACAGACTGTGTGTAATATTCCTCCCCAATCTTTGTTACAGACTGTATGTAATATTCCTCCCCAATCTTTGTTACAGACTGTGTGTAATATTCCTCCCCGATCTTTGTTACAGACTGTGTGTAATATTCCTCCCCGATCTTTGTTACAGACTGTGTAATATTCCTCCCCGATCTTTGTTACAGACAGTGTGTAATATTCCTCCCCGATCTTTGTTACAGACTGTGTAATATTCCTCCCCGATCTTTGTTACAGACTGTGTGTAATATTCCTCCCCGATCTTTGTTACAGACTGTGTGTAATATCCCTCCCTGATCTTTGTTACAGACTGTGTAATATTCCTCCCCGATCTTTGTTACAGACTGTGTAATATTCCTCCCCGATCTTTGTTACAGACTGTGTGTAATATTCCTCCCCGATCTTTGTTACAGACTGTGTGTAATATTCCTCCCCGATCTTTGTTACAGACTGTGTAATATTCCTCCCCAATCTTTGTTACAGACTGTGTAATATTCCTCCCCGATCTTTGTTACAGACTGTGTGTAATATTCCTCCCCGATCTTTGTTACAGACTGTGTAATATTCCTCCCCGATCTTTGTTACAGACTTTATGTAATATTCCTCCCTGATCTTTGTTACAGACTGTGTAATATTCCTCCCCGATCTTTGTTACAGACTGTGTAATATTCCTCCCCGATCTTTGTTACAGACTGTGTGTAATATCCCTACCCGATCTTTGTTACAGACTGTGTGAAATATTCCTCCCCGATCTTTGTTACAGACTGTGTAATATTCCTCCCCGATCTTTGTTACAGACTGTGTGTAATATTCCTCCCCGATCTTTGTTACAGACTGTGTGTAATATCCCTCCCTGATCTTTGTTACAGACTGTGTAATATTCCTCCCCGATCTTTGTTACAGACTGTGTAATATTCCTCCCTGATCTTTGTTACAGACTGTGTAATATTCCTCCCCGATCTTTGTTACAGACTGTGTGTAATATTCCTCCCCGATCTTTGTTACAGACCGTGTAATATTCCTCCCCGATCTTTGTTACAGACTGTGTGTAATATTCCTCCCCGATCTTTGTTACAGACTGTGTGTAATATTCCTCCCGGATCTTTGTTACAGACCGTGTGTAATATTCCTCCCCGATCTTTGTTACAGACTGTGTAATATTCCTCCCCGATCTTTGTTACAGACTGTGTGTAATATTCCTCCCCGATCTTTGTTACAGACTGTGTAATATTCCTCCCCGATCTTTGTTACAGACTGTGTGTAATATTCCTCCCCGATCTTTGTTACAGACTGTGTGTAATATTCCTCCCCGATCTTTGTTACAGACTGTGTAATATTCCTCCCCGATCTTTGTTACAGACTGTGTGTAATATTCCTCCCCGATCTTTGTTACAGACTGTGTGTAATATTCCTCCCCGATCTTTGTTACAGACTGTGTGTAATATTCCTCCCCGATCTTTGTTACAGACTGTGTAATATTCCTCCCCGATCTTTGTTACAGACTGTGTAATATTCCTCCCCGATCTTTGTTACAGACTGTGTAATATTCCTCCCCGATCTTTGTTACAGACTGTGTGTACTATTCCTCCCCGATCTTTGTTACAGACTGTGTAATATTCCTCCCCGATCTTTGTTACAGACTGTGTAATATTCCTCCCCGATCTTTGTTACAGACTGTGTGTAATATTCCTCCCCGATCTTTGTTACAGACTGTGTGTAATATTCCTCCCCGATCTTTGTTACAGACTGTGTAATATTCCTCCCCGATCTTTGTTACAGACTGTGTGTAATATTCCTCTCCGATCTTTGTTACAGACTGTGTGTAATATTCCTCCCCGATCTTTGTTACAGACTGTGGGTAATATTCCTCCCCGATCTTTGTTACAGACTGTGTAATATTCCTCCCCGATCTTTGTTACAGACTGTGTAATATTCCTCCCCGATCTTTGTTACAGACTGTGTAATATTCCTCCCCGATCTTTGTTACAGACTGTGTAATATTCCTCCCCGATCTTTGTTACAGACTGTGTGTAATATTCCTCCCCGATCTTTGTTACAGACCGTGTGTAATATTCCTCCCCGATCTTTGTTACAGACTGTGTGTAATATTCCTCCCCGATCTTTGTTACAGACCGTGTAATATTCCTCCCCGATCTTTGTTACAGACTGTGTAATATTCCTCCCCGATCTTTGTTACAGACTGTGTGTAATATTCCTCCCCGATCTTTGTTACAGACCGTGTAATATTCCTCCCCGATCTTTGTTACAGACTGCGTGTAATATTCCTCCCCGATCTTTGTTACAGACTGTGTAATATTCCTCCCCGATCTTTGTTACAGACCGTGTGTAATATTCCTCCCCGATCTTTGTTACAGACTGTGTAATATTCCTCCCCGATCTTTGTTACAGACTGTGTGTAATATTCCTCCCCGATCTTTGTTACAGACTGTGTAATATTCCTCCCCGATCTTTGTTACAGACTGTGTATAATATTCCTCCCCGATCTTTGTTACAGACTGTGTGTAATATTCCTCCCCGATCTTTGTTACAGACTGTGTAATATTCCTCCCCGATCTTTGTTACAGACTGTGTGTAATATTCCTCCCCGATCTTTGTTACAGACTGTGTGTAATATTCCTCCCCGATCTTTGTTACAGACTGTGTGTAATATTCCTCCCCGATCTTTGTTACAGACTGTGTAATATTCCTCCCCGATCTTTGTTACAGACTGTGTAATATTCCTCCCCGATCTTTGTTACAGACTGTGTAATATTCCTCCCCGATCTTTGTTACAGACTGTGTGTACTATTCCTCCCCGATCTTTGTTACAGACTGTGTAATATTCCTCCCCGATCTTTGTTACAGACTGTGTATAATATTCCTCCCCGATCTTTGTTACAGACTGTGTGTAATATTCCTCCCCGATCTTTGTTACAGACTGTGTGTAATATTCCTCCCCGATCTTTGTTACAGACTGTGTAATATTCCTCCCCGATCTTTGTTACAGACTGTGTGTAATATTCCTCCTCGGATCTTTGTTACAGACTGTGTGTAATATTCCTCCCCGATCTTTGTTACAGACTGTGGGTAATATTCCTCCCCGATCTTTGTTACAGACTGTGTAATATTCCTCCCTGATCTTTGTTACAGACTGTGTAATATTCCTCCCCGATCTTTGTTACAGACTGTGTAATATTCCTCCCCGATCTTTGTTACAGACTGTGTAATATTCCTCCCCGATCTTTGTTACAGACTGTGTGTAATATTCCTCCCCGATCTTTGTTACAGACCGTGTGTAATATTCCTCCCCGATCTTTGTTACAGACTGTGTGTAATATTCCTCCCCGATCTTTGTTACAGACCGTGTAATATTCCTCCCCGATCTTTGTTACAGACTGTGTAATATTCCTCCCCGATCTTTGTTACAGACTGTGTGTAATATTCCTCCCCGATCTTTGTTACAGACCGTGTAATATTCCTCCCCGATCTTTGTTACAGACTGTGTGTAATATTCCTCCCCGATCTTTGTTACAGACTGTGTAATATTCCTCCCCGATCTTTGTTACAGACTGTGTGTAATATTCCTCCCGGATCTTTGTTACAGAGTGTGTGTAATATTCCTCCCCGATCTTTGTTACAGACTGTGTAATATTCCTCCCCGATCTTTGTTACAGACTGTGTGTAATATTCCTCCCCGATCTTTGTTACAGACTGTGTGTAATATTCCTCCCCGATCTTTGTTACAGACCGTGTGTAATATTCCTCCCTGATCTTTGTTACAGACTGTGTGTAATATTCCTCCCCGATCTTTGTTACAGACTGTGTGTAATATCCCTACCCGATCTTTGTTACAGACTGTGTGAAATATTCCTCCCCGATCTTTGTTACAGACTGTGTAATATTCCTCCCCGATCTTTGTTAAAGACTGTGTGTAATATTCCTCCCCGATCTTTGTTACAGACTGTGTGTAATATCCCTCCCTGATCTTTGTTACAGACTGTGTAATATTCCTCCCCGATCTTTGTTACAGACTGTGTAATATTCCTCCCTGATCTTTGTTACAGACTGTGTAATATTCCTCCCGGATCTTTGTTACAGACTGTGTGTAATATTCCTCCCCGATCTTTGTTACAGACCGTGTAATATTCCTCCCCGATCTTTGTTACAGACTGTGTGTAATATTCCTCCCCGATCTTTGTTACAGACTGTGTGTAATATTCCTCCCGGATCTTTGTTACAGACCGTGTGTAATATTCCTCCCCGATCTTTGTTACAGACTGTGTAATATTCCTCCCCGATCTTTGTTACAGACTGTGTGTAATATTCCTCCCCGATCTTTGTTACAGACTGTGTAATATTCCTCCCCGATCTTTGTTACAGACTGTGTATAATATTCCTCCCCGATCTTTGTTACAGACTGTGTGTAATATTCCTCCCCGATCTTTGTTACAGACTGTGTAATATTCCTCCCCGATCTTTGTTACAGACTGTGTGTAATATTCCTCCCCGATCTTTGTTACAGACTGTGTGTAATATTCCTCCCCGATCTTTGTTACAGACTGTGTGTAATATTCCTCCCCGATCTTTGTTACAGACTGTGTGTAATATTCCTCCCCGATCTTTGTTACAGACTGTGTAATATTCCTCCCCGATCTTTGTTACAGACTGTGTAATATTCCTCCCCGATCTTTGTTACAGACTGTGTAATATTCCTCCCCGATCTTTGTTACAGACTGTGTGTAATATTCCTCCCCGATCTTTGTTACATACTGTGTAATATTCCTCCCCGATCTTTGTTACAGACTGTGTGTAATATTCCTCCCCGATCTTTGTTACAGACTGTGTGTAATATTCCTCCCCGATCTTTGTTACAGACTGTGTGTAATATTCCTCCCCGATCTTTGTTACAGACTGTGTAATATTCCTCCCCGATCTTTGTTACAGACTGTGTGTAATATTCCTCCCGATCTTTGTTACAGACTGTGTGTAATATTCCTCCCCGATCTTTGTTACAGACTGTGGGTAATATTCCTCCCCGATCTTTGTTACAGACTGTGTAATATTCCTCCCTGATCTTTGTTACAGACTGTGTAATATTCCTCCCCGATCTTTGTTACAGACTGTGTAATATTCCTCCCCGATCTTTGTTACAGACTGTGTAATATTCCTCCCCGATCTTTGTTACAGACTGTGTGTAATATTCCTCCCCGATCTTTGTTACAGACTGTGTGTAATATCCCTCCCTGATCTTTGTTACAGACTGTGTAATATTCCTCCCCGATCTTTGTTACAGACTGTGTAATATTCCTCCCTGATCTTTGTTACAGACTGTGTAATATTCCTCCCGGATCTTTGTTACAGACTGTGTGTAATATTCCTCCCCGATCTTTGTTACAGACCTGTGTAATATTCCTCCCCGATCTTTGTTACAGACTGTGTGTAATATTCCTCCCCGATCTTTGTTACAGACTGTGTGTAATATTCCTCCCCGATCTTTGTTACAGACCGTGTGTAATATTCCTCCCCGATCTTTGTTACAGACTGTGTAATATTCCTCCCCGATCTTTGTTACAGACTGTGTGTAATATTCCTCCCCGATCTTTGTTACAGACTGTGTAATATTCCTCCCCGATCTTTGTTACAGACTGTGTAATATTCCTCCCCGATCTTTGTTACAGACTGTGTGTAATATTCCTCCCCGATCTTTGTTACAGACTGTGTAATATTCCTCCCCGATCTTTGTTACAGACTGTGTGTAATATTCCTCCCCGATCTTTGTTACAGACTGTGTGTAATATTCCTCCCCGATCTTTGTTACAGACTGTGTGTAATATTCCTCCCCGATCTTTGTTACAGACTGTGTGTAATATTCCTCCCCGATCTTTGTTACAGACTGTGTGTAATATTCCTCCCCGATCTTTGTTACAGACTGTGTAATATTCCTCCCCGATCTTTGTTACAGACTGTGTAATATTCCTCCCCGATCTTTGTTACAGACTGTGTAATATTCCTCCCCGATCTTTGTTACAGACTGTGTGTAATATTCCTCCCCGATCTTTGTTACATACTGTGTAATATTCCTCCCCGATCTTTGTTACAGACTGTGTGTAATATTCCTCCCCGATCTTTGTTACAGACTGTGTGTAATATTCCTCCCCGATCTTTGTTACAGACTGTGTGTAATATTCCTCCCCGATCTTTGTTACAGACTGTGTAATATTCCTCCCCGATCTTTGTTACAGACTGTGTGTAATATTCCTCCCGGATCTTTGTTACAGACTGTGTGTAATATTCCTCCCCGATCTTTGTTACAGACTGTGGGTAATATTCCTCCCCGATCTTTGTTACAGACTGTGTAATATTCCTCCCTGATCTTTGTTACAGACTGTGTAATATTCCTCCCCGATCTTTGTTACAGACTGTGTAATATTCCTCCCCGATCTTTGTTACAGACTGTGTAATATTCCTCCCCGATCTTTGTTACAGACTGTGTGTAATATTCCTCCCCGATCTTTGTTACAGACCGTGTGTAATATTCCTCCCCGATCTTTGTTACAGACTGTGTGTAATATTCCTCCCCGATCTTTGTTACAGACCGTGTAATATTCCTCCCCGATCTTTGTTACAGACTGTGTAATATTCCTCCCCGATCTTTGTTACAGACTGTGTGTAATATTCCTCCCCGATCTTTGTTACAGACCGTGTAATATTCCTCCCCGATCTTTGTTACAGACTGTGTGTAATATTCCTCCCCGATCTTTGTTACAGACTGTGTAATATTCCTCCCCGATCTTTGTTACAGACTGTGTGTAATATTCCTCCCGGATCTTTGTTACAGAGTGTGTGTAATATTCCTCCCCGATCTTTGTTACAGACTGTGTAATATTCCTCCCCGATCTTTGTTACAGACTGTGTGTAATATTCCTCCCAGATCTTTGTTACAGACTGTGTGTAATATTCCTCCCCGATCTTTGTTACAGACCGTGTGTAATATTCCTCCCTGATCTTTGTTACAGACTGTGTGTAATATTCCTCCCCGATCTTTGTTACAGACTGTGTGTAATATTCCTCCCCGATCTTTGTTACAGACTCTGTGTAATAGTCCTCCCCGATCTTTGTTACAGACTCTGTGTAATATTCCTCCCCGATCTTTGTTACAGACTGTGTAATATTCCTCCCCGATCTTTGTTACAGACTGTGTAATATTCCTCCCCGATCTTTGTTACAGACAGTGTGTAATATTCCTCCCCGATCTTTGTTACAGACTGTGTGTAATATTCTTCCCCAATCTTTGTTACAGACTGTGTAATATTCCTCCCCGATCTTTGTTACAGACTCTGTGTAATAGTCCTCCCCGATCTTTGTTACAGACTGTGTAATATTCCTCCCCAATCTTTGTTACAGACTGTGTAATATTCCTCCCCGATCTTTGTTACAGACTATATGTAATATTCCTCCCTGATCTTTGTTACAGACTGTGTGCAATATTCCTCCCCGATCTTTGTTACAGACTGTGTGTAATATTCCTCCCCGATCTTTGTTACAGACTGTGTGTAATATTCCTCCCCGATCTTTGTTACAGACTGTGTAATATTCCTCCCCAATCTTTGTTACAGACTGTGTAATAGTCCTCCCCGATCTTTGTTACAGACTGTGTAATATTCCTCCCCAATCTTTGTTACAGACTGTGTAATATTCCTCCCCGATCTTTGTTACAGACTGTGTGTAATATTCCTCCCCGATCTTTGTTACAGACTCTGTGTAATATTCCTCCCCGATCTTTGTTACAGACTGTGTGTAATATTCCTCCCCGATCTTTGTTACAGACCGTGTGTAATATTCCTCCCCGATCTTTGTTACAGACTGTGTAATATTCCTCCCTGATCTTTGTTACAGACTGTGTGTAATACCGTCCCCGATCTTTGTTACAGACTGTGTGTAATATTCCTCCCCGATCTTTGTTACAGACTGTGTAATATTCCTCCCCGATCTTTGTTACAGACTGTGTGTAATATTCCTCCCCGATCTTTGTTACAGACTGTGTGTAATATTCCTCCCCGATCTTTGTTACAGACTGTGTGTAATATTCCTCCCCGATCTTTGTTACAGACTGTGTAATATTCCTCCCCGATCTTTGTTACAGACTGTGTGTAATATTCCTTCCCGATCTTTGTTACAGACTGTGTGTAATATTCCTCCCCGATCTTTGTTACAGACTGTGTGTAATATTCCTCCCCGATCTTTGTTGCAGACTGTGTAATATTCCTCCCCGATCTTTGTTACAGACTGTGTGTAATATTCCTCCCCGATCTTTGTTACAGACTGTGTAATATTCCTCCCCGATCTTTGTTACAGACTGTGTGTAATATTCCTCCTCGATCTTTGTTACAGACTGTGTGTAATATTCCTCCCTGATCTTTGTTACAGACTGTGTAATATTCCTCCCCGATCTTTGTTACAGACTTTGTGTAATATTCCTCTCCGATCTTTGTTACAGACTGTGTAATATTCCTCCCCGATCTTTGTTACAGACTGTGTGTAATATTCCTCTCCGATCTTTGTTACAGACTGTGTAATATTCCTCCTCGATCTTTGTTACAGACTGTGTGTAATATTCCTCCCCGATCTTTGTTACAGACTGTGTGTAATATTCCTCCCCGATCTTTGTTACAGACTGTGTGTAATATTCCTCCCCGATCTTTGTTACAGACTGTGTGTAATATTCCTCCCCGATCTTTGTTACAGACTGTGTGTAATATTCCTCCCCGATCTTTGTTACAGACTGTGTAATATTCCTCCTCGATCTTTGTTACAGACTGTGTGTAATATTCCTCCCCGATCTTTGTTACAGACTGTGTGTAATATTCCTCCCCGATCTTTGTTACAGACTGTGTGTAATATTCCTCCCCGATCTTTGTTACAGACTGTGTGTAATATTCCTCCCCGATCTTTGTTACAGACTGTGTGTAATATTCCTCCCCGATCTTTGTTATAGACTGTGTAATATTCCTCCTCGATCTTTGTTACAGACTGTGTGTAATATTGCTCCCCGATCTTTGTTACAGACTGTGTGTAATATTCCTCCCCGATCTTTGTTACATACTGTGTGTAATATTCCTCCCCGATCTTTGTTACAGACTGTGTGTAATATTCCTCCCCGATCTTTGTTACAGACTGTGTAATATTCCTCCCCGATCTTTGTTATAGACTGTGTAATATTCCTCCCCGATCTTTGTTACAGACTGTGTGTAATATTCCTCCCCGATCTTTGTTACAGACTGTGTGTAATATTCCTCCCCGATCTTTGTTACAGACTGTGTAATATTCCACCCCGATCTTTGTTACAGACTGTGTGTAATTTTCCTCCCCAATCTTTGTTACAGACTGTGTGTAATATTCCTCCCCGATCTTTGTTACAGACTGTGTGTAATATTCCTCCCTCGATCTTTGTTACAGACTGTGTGTAATATTCCTCCCTGATCTTTGTTACAGACTGTGTAATATTCCTCCCCGATCTTTGTTACAGACTGTGTAATATTCCTCCCCGATCTTTGTTACAGACTTTGTGTAATATTCCTCTCCGATCTTTGTTACAGACTGTGTAATATTCCTCCCCGATCTTTGTTACAGACTGTGTGTAATATTCCACTCCGATCTTTGTTACATACTGTGTAATATTCCTCCTCGATCTTTGTTACAGACTGTGTGTAATATTCCTCCCCGATCTTTGTTACAGACTTTGTGTAATATTCCTCTCCGATCTTTGTTACAGACTGTGTAATATTCCTCCTCGATCTTTGTTACAGACTGTGTGTAATATTCCTCCCCGATCTTTGTTACAGACTGTGTGTAATATTCCTCCCCGATCTTTGTTACAGACTGTGTGTAATATTCCTCCCCGATCTTTGTTACAGACTGTGTGTAATATTCCTCCCCGATCTTTGTTACAGACTGTGTGTAATATTCCTCCCCGATCTTTGTTACAGACTGTGTAATATTCCTCCTCGATCTTTGTTACAGACTGTGTGTAATATTCCTCCCCGATCTTTGTTACAGACTGTGTGTAATATTCCTCCCCGATCTTTGTTACAGACTGTGTGTAATATTCCTCCCCGATCTTTGTTACAGACTGTGTGTAATATTCCTCCCCGATCTTTGTTACAGACTGTGTAATATTCCTCCCCGATCTATGTTATAGACTGTGTAATATTCCTCCCCGATCTTTGTTACAGACTGTGTAATATTCCTCCCCGATCTTTGTTATAGACTATGTAATATTCCTCCCCGATCTTTGTTATAGACTGTGTAATATTCCTCCCCGATCTTTGTTACAGACTGTGTAATATTCCTCCCCGATCTTTGTTACAGACTGTGTAATATTCCTCCCCGATCTTTGTTACAGACTGTGTAATATTCCTCCCCGATCTTTGTTATAGACTGTGTAATATTCCTCCCCGATCTTTGTTACAGACTGTGTAATATTCCTCCCCGATCTTTGTTACAGACTGTGTAATATTCCTCCCCGATCTTTGTTACAGACTGTGTGTAATATTCCTCCCCGATCTTTGTTACAGACTGTGTGTAATATTCCTCCCCGATCTTTGTTACAGACTGTGTAATATTCCTCCCCGATCTTTGTTATAGACTGTGTAATATTCCTCCCCGATCTTTGTTACAGACTGTGTAATATTCCTCCCCGATCGTTGTTACAGACTGTGTGTAATATTCCTCCCCGATCGTTGTTACAGACTGTGTGTAATATTCCTCCCCGATCTTTGTTACAGACTGTGTAATATTCCTCCCCGATCTTTGTTACAGACTGTGTGTGGACGTTGAAATGCTGGCACTGTATAGCGGATGACTGTGATAAGGATCCCGGCGGGAACTACAAGGCCGTGGAGAGGACGTGTGAGGCCGGCCAGTACTGTCAGGTGGGTTGTGTTTAAACTGATACATTAAGTATCATGAACTCCATATGTCAATCAGGACAGACAGGAATACTTTAGAATGAGAATGCTGTTCATAGCTTACATTAACCTTTCCACGTCTTACAAATGTATCGTATCAAATGATAACGACCGAAAAATTTCTCCGTGAGCTTCTTTGATGTCAAATTGGCGAAACAGCCTATAACGCGTGCCCTCGTTCCTACATTTGTATATTGTATGTTGCGTGGAAAACAACTATCGTAAAATATATTTCATCACGAATCAGTTTAATCCTTTTCATATGTTTCATTATCTTGTCTAAAAGTGCAGTAATACCATACATCCTATCATTGTCATTATTCAGAAAAACACCATGATATTGTGTCTATTTGAAGAAAAAATTTGAACTGATTTATCATCAAATCATTTTAAGTTGACTGTTTGATTTAATGTCTCCGTCCCAGAACACTATACAGTGTGTATATGAAATGTTCCTGTCGCGTTAAAAGGAACACGCGCTACAGGCTGTTCAACTTAATAAACACTCTAAAGGCTCTTGGATATACATTGTATTATATTTAACTCTTGTTCGTTATTATTGTTTGTATATGGTATAAGAGGTGTAAATGTACTGCCGAAATTAAGTGTATTTATTGTTTGAATTAAGCTCTTTTTTGGCATAGCCGTATAATATTCTTTTGGTCCCGGATATGACGCGACAGGTGGCGTTACTGGTCAAGATGAAGTATGTGATTGGTCAATGTAGCGGTAAATGCAAAATGCTGATATGCAGTTAAAAACGAAACAAAGTTAAGATTGAATGCAAGCTGAATAAGTGGATGTATCATTTCAAATGACACATTGATAAAATTATATTCCTAATTCAGTCTTATTATCACCAAAAATGATTCAAACTGATATAATTTTGCTATCCGTGCTGAAACGCATTAGTTCGTTGATTTATTTCACCAACAGTTTTACATTAAAACCACTAGCATTAAAACTATGCCGTTTATCTTTTTTAAAGATATTTCTTGTTGTTATTAAGATTTCATTTCTGTCCACAGAAAATATTTTTTGAAATGTTCAGTACCACTGATAACCGGAAGTACAAGTCAACGGTCCGTGGATGCGCGTGGGACTGCCTTGATAAAAACGATTTTACTAACTGTACACGTGACATGTTCTCGTCACGTGGGTGCATAGAGAAGTCCTGCTGTGCGGATAAGGATCTGTGTAATAGAGCCTCTTCTCTCACAGAAAGAACCAGGATTAGTATGTTTGTGGTATTTTCAATATTTGTTATATTTGTAAACAGATGACATATGTTATTTTTCGCGGTTGGCATTAGTGTAACTTTGTGTAATAAAGAATATGATGTTTTTATGTACCGTTGTTGACATTTATTAAGTAGTGGTTAAGAAAACAAAATTTCCTTTTCTTTGTTTAATTTATGTATCAATACCTTACATACTTATATTCATTTTGTATTGAGATACAGGAGGCACAATTTTACTTGCAAAAACAAAAATATGTCATGTCTATGAAACCATTGGTCAACACCATTGTGTGCTTCACCATCACTGTACAATTTGAAGTGAAAACTAACCGGTGTGTCAAAGACTCTAACCGGTGTGTCATACACCCTAACCGGTGTGTCAAAGACTCTAACCAGTGTTTCGAGGCTCTAACCGGTGTGTCAAATACTTTAACCGGTGTTTCAAAGACTCTAACCGGTGTGTCAAAGACCCTAACCGGTTTATCAGACCCTTGTTAGTATGCCAGGAACTTAAACCGTTATATTAAATATCATAATCTGAATGACTGGGGTCCTTAAAACAGATTACCAGACCTCACTGGAATGTCATGGACTCCAGCCAGTATATCGAAGACTCAGACCGGTATATCGGACACAAACCGATATGTCGGGGGCCTTAAACGGTATGTCAGGGAATCCAGCTGGTATGTCTGAGCCCATAAACGCTGAGACAAATGAGATGAAAACAGCCAATGTAATACGAGGACGGGTGTCAATGGGTCACAAACAGCCAGTGTAATACGAGGACGGGTGTCAATGGGTCACAAACAGCAAGTGTAATACGAGGACGGGTGTCAATGGGTCACAAACAGCCAGTGTAATACGAGGACGGGTGGCAATGGGTCACAAACAGCCAGTGTAATACGAGGACGGGTGGCAATGGGTCACAAACAGCCAGTGTAATACGAGGACGGGTGGCAATGGGTCACAAACAGCCAGTGTAATACGAGGACGGGTGGCAATGGGTCACAAACAGCCAGTGTAATACGAGGACGGGTGTCAATGGGTCACAAACAGCCAGTGTAATACGAGGACGGGTGTCAATGGGTCACAAACAGCCAGTGTAATACGAGGACGGGTGTCAATGGGTCACAAACAGCAAGTGTAATACGAGGACGGGTGTCAATGGGTCACAAACAGCCAGTGTAATACGTGGACGGGTGTCAATGGGTCACAAACAGCCAGTGTAATACGAGGACGGGTGTCAATGGGTCACAAACAGCTAGTGTTGGTATCTCAAATGTCCCCTTAAAGGCCGCAAAGAAGCAGCGTTCAGTCGCTAAAATCGTTCAAACAACGAAATAGCAGTTTAAAAGAAACCCCTAAGAATTAAAATTAATATCTCTTTTGAAATCGTTATAAACATCTTTCCCAAATTCCTTCAATCTTTTTGAAAAAAACAACCAAAAACACTTTTATATAGGACACCCGAGAAACCATTATCTATGTCGTTCCGCTGGCAGTGGGATACTCGTCTGCATTATTCAATTATTCAGTATTGCGATATCCGGTATATTGTATTAAGGTTTTACTGAAAATTGCATTGTCCATTTCTCAAGTTCTGAGAGATATTGTCTGATAATTTCAACCATGAATAAGCCAGTTCCTTTGGATGATAAGATACAATATAAAGTGATACTGCCACACATACAAATGTAAACAACACTTTGAGTAAAATTACCTTTACGACTTTAATCATTTATTGATCATTATGGCTCACGTAAATACAACTTTAATATATTCATAGATCAAATCGATGTTACAAAATATTACGTAAAAATTGAGTAGGACTATTATTGTTGAGGGCTATCATTTAAATGATGAAATACAGGCATTCATTAAAAATATATATGTATTTGGCGCTAAACGCGTACATTATAATGAAGAAATATTTACTTTTTCAAATGTAAAAATGAAAGAGGTACATTGTACGAACATTTTAATTAACAACTTAATTAACGAAACAAATTTATGGTCGGTAATCAATACAACAGATACAAACATATCATATCAAAGCAAAGTTAACAATACATTTAAAATGTGAAGGATATCTTAAAATCAATATGAAAATATTCAAACGGAAATCACATTTAAACTTTTAAATCCAAACACACATTCTCCCTCGTACTACCAGTTTCACGCTATTTTTCACGACACACAATGTTTCACAAATGAAATGATTCAGAAGTCCATTATGAATGAACAAATCGAAATAAATAAGGACGATTCGATCGGAAACTAAAATTGTCTGGAAAAGAATACAGACAGAACCAATGTCAGAAACGAATATACAATAAAACCTGGACTGGAAGTGATGTCAGCGCCATTGGAGCCGTCATCCGTGACAGGGGGCTCAGTTGGTGCAGCGGTACGGTCTAAATAGCCAGTGTCCCCGATAGGAACTTTCCAGATCAGCACATTAGCTCCACTGTTGCCAGTGAAATCCATGGACGTCAAGAGGAACTTATTTAGCTTGTTAACAGAAAACCATAAGGAACCGTCATTGTTAAAGTTCAAAATATCCACGAAAACCATACACTGGTCATCCTGTAGTACTCGGGTTAGCGCTTTCATTTCTACGTTCGCGATGTCGGTATTCTGTAGCGTCATGTCCAGTTTGATATCCCACCTATAAATGGCGTTCTCGCCGAGAGCAGGGAAATAGAGAAAGTCGTTTTTACTATAAGCCATACCCGCTGCTTGCGAAGGTTTATTTCCAACTTTTCGGACAGATCCGGCAAAGTTTCCTCCGGGTTGCGACGCGACGCTTGTAGGAACTCGATATAAACTGTAGCCAGAAACAGGGCCATAATACACATACTTCATGTCCCAAGATAGAGCCATCCCATTTATACCGGCAGACACCGGCAAGGTTTCGCCCAAGATAGTTATGTTTCCGTTTCCGGGCTCAGGTTCCATTGAGGCTGGGTGTGAGAAATAGTGAGAAGTGTTCAGAACTCGATCATACACTACCATTCGGAACGCTAAAGCATCGGAGATGTACGCATATCGGGATTCATCGTTAACATACTGGATAACAATGTCATTAAGGAAAGTAGTTTCCCGCTCAGCGACCTCGTTTGGAAATTCATATCGGGTCAATTCAACCGAATTTTTTATGTCGTACACTATGATTTTAGCCGGACAAAGATTTTGTGTTGGTGTTCCGTCAGCGGCGAAGAAGTTGATCCTCCCTGTATCAATGATCCACATCCAGCCAGTGTTCGGGTCTATCTCCATACTCTGTACATATTGAAGGGCACGACAGTCTCCAATCTTCTGCACCTCCCAGCTCGGAAATGGCTGTAAAATGGACTCGCCATTTCTAACAATAACTTTGTTTAACGTTGAAGGAACGCCGCGCCGCCATCTTGGAACTGTGACGTAAACATTGTCGTCATATACCTTCATGCCACTGATAATGTTATTGTTAACAATGTACTCTTCGTTGGCAATTGAAGAGTCTTTCGCTGTGTCGTTTGGCCAATCGTAATCAAGGGTGACGAATTTATGCATGATTCTGGAATCTGTGCAGATCGACTGAATTTGACCATGGACAGTTACCAGCGCTACTGCTGCAACCAAGAACACAAACAGCAGCGGGCAATGTACGTCTTTTACCATGATGATGTTCAGCTTGTCTGATGTAACACTTGTTGAAAACTTTGCCTCGTAATTGAATGAAGGAATACGATTTCAGTTGTGGTTATATACTAAAGCAATTCCGGATACAGATCGCCAAAAACGGATATATGCATAAATCAATATCGAGGGGTGTATCAAGTATTCTGAGAATCTGTGTGTGTTTGGGAGTGTAAGTAAATTGATCACAAAGGTCACCCGGGGTCGTAAAGTACAAACCTTCAGTATTCTCAGAAGATGAGTAGTCAATGAGGAAGAGTACGAATGCGGATATTGATAGAGAGGTGACCGCTTATTATACACAGAATCAGCTTGGGAACTCGATCTGAGAGGACTTAAACTTAAGGACCTTATTTACATGTATACAAATGCACAGACGTGGCGATACTTAAAAATGCAGATTTATTACGTTTGGTTAATTTTGATCCTAGAAGCTGAATCATAGATATATTGGGAAATTATTAATTTACTGTCATGTACAACGTATTTCTCTGTTTCATGTGAAAAAGTTGTTCTAGTTATTTAACATATATACATGTACAAAACCGTGTGGTCAGATTATATATAAAGAAAATCAACAGCACATTTAATAATGGTTTTTATTAATAATAAAATTAAATTACATGTAATTTATTATCCAATTCAAAATATTATAGCCATTCTTAGATTCAAACATATCATTTATGGTCTAAATAACTGTATCCTAACAAAAAAAGTTATTTAACTTCTTAATAACTGTTTACTAACTAAGACGTTAAATGTTTTAGGTAAGATATTTATTCGTCATCGAATTCTAGCGACCTAACAATTTGGCCAGTCCTTGGACTACACCATAACACGTGACACTGCGCCTATTTAGGACGTGACGCGAACCCGTATAGAGGTCAAACACTGGGATGACCTTAGTTGATTCTAGTCTAGGTAAACAAAGCTCTCTGAACGGTGTGGGTATTTCCAAGTTTCACCTGTACTTTCTCTTCCTGGTAGCTGACGCATATAACAGTTTGATTACATATCATATACATATATATATATATATATATTTCTCTCGGTACAACTACGACAGGAAATATATATATATCTGTCTTACGGTATTATTTACCACCCGCTTATTATGTTAAACGAAGACTCTAGTAATATGGTTTCAATATTGTATATATTAATTGTGTTTTAACTTTTATGATATAATTATCCATGTCAGCGAAGAAATTTGTCTTGGGAGCATAACATTCCCCAACCATAATCAATCACGTTTCAACACAACTGTCTTCCTAAAGTATACAGAAAATTAGCGAGAAAAACTGAAAAAAAATAACCCCACATTCACTATACCTATACTTATTTTCACTTTATTAGAGGGTCATGTCAATGATGCTACAAATATATGATTTCTCTGTAGGCTGTTCAGGACAGCTTAGATATTCTGACGTGTCGTGTAAAAGGATGTGTAATGTTTTCTGACGTGTCGTGTGAAGGGATGTGTAATGCTTTCTGACGTGTCGTGTGAAGGGATGTGTAAGGTATTCTGACGTGTCGTGTGAAGGGATGTGTAAGGTATTCTGACGTGTCGTGTAAAGGGATGTGTAATGTTTTCTGACGTGTCGTGTGAAGGGATGTGTAAGGTGTTCTGACGTGTCGTGTGAAGGGATGTGTAAGGTGTTCTGACGTGTCGTGTGAAGGGATGTGTAAGGTAGTCTGTAGTGTCGTGTGAAGGGATGTGTAAGGTATTCTGACGTGTCGTGTAAAGGGATGTGTAAGGTATTCTGACGTGTCGTGTGGAGGGATGTGTAAGATATTCTGACGTGTCGTGTGAAGGGATGTGTAATGTTTTCTGACGTGTCGTGTGAAGGGATGTGTAAGATATTCTGACGTGTCGTGTGGAGGGATGTGTAAGGTATTCTGACGTGTCGTGTAAAGGGATGTGTAAGATATTCTGACGCGTCGTGTGAAGGGATGTGTAATGTTTTCTGACGTGTCGTGTGAAGGGATTTGTAAGGTATTCTGACGTGTCGTGTGAAGGGATGTGTAAGATATTCTGACGTGTCGTGTGAAGGGATATGTAAGTTATTCTGACGTGTCGTGTAAAGGGATTAACTGATCATTTTCCTTGTTGATACGTTCTTTTGTTTATAGGTATATATAAGTGTAATTATGATTAAGACATAAATTGCGTTGACATTGGAAAATAAAGAACATTAAAGTGAACATCAGGTTTAAAATAGATATTGTTTGTATTTGGGAAATAATGCATCTGATGCATCAATTTCATATTTAAGTTTTGATGAAATATCCGTTTCTATGTAAATGGAACATGTTTTCCAACGATGGGCTTGACTAATGACCATACCTTGTTAGAGAAAATGGATACATTCTTTTATTTGAATCAAAAATATGAATCTTAAATATTATTCAAACGTTGTGGGGGGGAGGGGGGGATTAGCTATTCAAATTCCGTTTTTAACCATTTATTCGGCATATAATAGTAACGGCAAACAGTGTTTAACTTGATGGAATCCTGAATTTACAGCGAACCCTGTCAACTAGATATATCACGTGATCTTCCATGTAGCCTAATAATTACCCAATGTCATAAATAGGGTCGCATTCCCAGAAATTAACAAATCACGTTATCAACAAATTACACGCTGTGGACTTTTGTCGATTTCTTAACTGTTAAATTTCATGAAATCAGCTCCAAACGAAAATTAAATAACAGATGTTTTCACAAGAGATCAATTAAGAGATGGGAACAATGGAATAGCAGTTATAATTGATAGAAAGTCACACGATTTCATCACGGAATTACTATTGTACTTCGTGCCGTCCCGTAATTACGTGAAACATGCATATCGACTCCGGGGCTTTATAAATATCATAATTGTTAATTGTTTTGTGTTGGATGCATGCAACCGTACAGGATCGTTAAATGTACTTGTATTTGAGATTTTAAACGTTCGACAGCAAAACAAGTTCAACAAATATATATATGTACGTATAAAAGGAAGGAGTAATGGAAAAATACCCTGCCCGCGCTCGTGCTCGAACTAGCGACTTTTGACTACCACCCTACATCCATGTTATAGTCAAATATTGTGCACGTAGCTGTTTTGGTGTTCATCGTTAGACCTAATTTTGATGGGAGATATCTGATAAGATTTGAAATAGAGAATGACGTATTTCACTGCGAAACAACTGATACAAACTATTTACCGAAAATGAAGTGATATGTATATAAAAACAATCATGATGAGGTTCGTGAACCCATTTTGATAATATACATATCAATTTCCAAGATGAATAAATGTTATTTGATAATTTCGAGAAGGACATATTTACAGTGAAACCTGTCTAATCACCATGTGGGAGTAACAGATTTGGTCGGATTAGACAGGGTGTCGGAAAAGTCAGGTATTTGTTGTTGACTACACTTAGCATCACAGTAATACGGTACAGTGTCGGATTTGACAGGATGTCGGAAAAGTCAGGTGTCGGATTAGACAGGTTTCACTGTATATCATACTTCCAGAAATGATAGAAATCGATCAAATATATGTTACTTCGAAAAAGACAGTAATGAAAAGCGACATATATCGGGGAGGAGCTACATGTACAAGTATCTTACTCCGCGTGAAGATATATTTTATGAAGTATAAGCTTGATTCTAGTATTTGGCAGTCGACATCGAAAGAACAAAACAGCATTTGTAAACGTAAGATTTTAAAGCTTACAGCTAAAAGTACAAACACATGCCCTTTTACTTTACTGAACATCCGCTATATCAGGAACTACGAACCGGAAGGACGCAGCCAGTAATTCCAGTCCACTTAGATCTATCGGATCACATTTAAAGCTGGTAATACTCCCCGAAATGTAAAATTAAGCTAAATGGTTGTGATTTTAAACCTCTTTCACAGTCAGATCGTTATTTAAGGCGAAATTTTACGCTATTATCGATTATTTTTCAACACCCAGCATGCATCATTACCCAGTATGCATCATTACCCTCCCTGTCTGTTCTAATCATTTTGGTCTGACGAGTTCAATTATAACGAATTAGAATCATCGCAGCTAATAATAAGTCTAGATTGGTAGACTTATACACGATACACGATAACACGTCAGGTTAGGTACACGGTATACACGATACCATGTCAGGTTAGGTACACGGTATACACGATACCATGTCAGGTTAGGTACACGGTATACACGATACCACGTCAGGTTAGGTACACAGTATACACGATACCACGTCAGGTTAGGTACACAGTATACACGATACCATGTCAGGTTAGGTACACGGTATACACGATACCATGTCAGGTTAGGTACACAGTATACACGATACTATGTCAGGTTAGGTACACGGTATACACGATACCACGTCAGGTTAGGTACACGGTATACACGATACCATGTCAGGTTAGGTACACAGTATACACGATACTATGTCAGGTTAGGTACACGGTATACACGATACCACGTCAGGTTAGGTACACAGTATACACGATACTATGTCAGGTTAGGTACACAGTATACACGATACCATGTCAGGTTAGGTACACAGTATACACGATACCACGTCAGGTTAGGTACACGGTATACACGATACCACGTCAGGTTAGGTACACAGTATACACGATACCAAGTCAGGTTAGGTACACAGTATACACGATACCACGTCAGGTTAGGTACACAGTATACACGATACCACGTCAGGTTAGGTACACAGTATACACGATACCACGTCAGGTTAGGTACACAGTATACACGATACCACGTCAGGTTAGGTACACAGTATACACGATACCACGTCAGGTTAGGTACACAGTATACACGATACCAAGTCAGGTTAGGTACACAGTATACACGATACCACGTCAGGCTAGGTACACAGTATACACGATACCACGTCAGGTTAGGTACACAGTATACACGATACCATGTCAGGTTAGGTACACAGTATACACGATACCAAGTCAGGTTAGGTACACAGTATACACGATACCATGTCAGGTTAGGTACACAGTATACACGATACCACGTCAGGTTAGGTACACAGTATACACGATACCACGTTAGGTTAGGTACACAGTATACACGATACCACGTCAGGTTAGGTACACGGTATACACGATACCATGTCAGGTTAGGTACACAGTATACACGATACCATGTCAGGTTAGGTACACAGTATACACGATACCACGTCAGGTTAGGTACACAGTACACACGATACCACGTCAGGTTAGGTACACAGTATACACGATACCATGTCAGGTTAGGTACACAGTATACACGATACCACGTCAGGTTAGGTACACAGTATACACGATACCACGTCAGGTTAGGTACACAGTATACACGATACCACGTCAGGTTAGGTACACAGTATACACGATACCACGTCAGGTTAGGTACACAGTATACACGATACCACGTCAGGTTAGGTACACAGTATACACGATACCACGTCAGGTTAGGTACACAGTATACACGATACCACGTCAGGTTAGGTACACAGTATACACGATACCAAGTCAGGTTAGGTACACAGTATACACGATAACAAGTCAGGTTAGGTACACAGTATACACGATACCACGTCAGGTTAGGTACACAGTATACACGATACCAAGTCAGGTTAGGTACACAGTATACACGATAACAAGTCAGGTTAGGTACACAGTATACACGATACCAAGTCAGGTTAGTTACACAGTATACACGATACCACGTCAGGTTAGGTACACATTACACACGATACCACGTCAGGTTAGGTACACAGTATACACGATACCATGTCAGGTTAGGTACACAGTATACACGATACCACGTCAGGTTAGGTACACAGTATACACGATACTACGTCAGGTTAGGTACACAGTATACACGATACCAAGTCAGGTTAGGTACACAGTATACACGATACCACGTCAGGTTAGGTACACAGTATACACGATACCACGTCAGGTTAGGTACACAGTATACACGATACCATGTCAGGTTAGGTACACAGTATACACGATACCACGTCAGGTTAGGTACACAGTATACACGAATAACAAGTCAGGTTAGGTACACAGTATACACGATACCAAGTCAGGTTAGGTACACATTATACACGATACCACGTCAGGTTAGGTACACAGTATACACGATAGCAAGTCAGGTTAGGTACACAGTATACACGATAACAAGTCAGGTTAGGTACACATTATACACGATACAAGTCAGGTTAGGTACACAGTATACACGATACCACGTCAGGTTAGGTACACAGTATACACGATACCTAGTAAGGTTAGGTACACATTATACACGATAACAAGTCAGGTTAGGTACACAGTATACACGATACCACGTCAGGTTAGGTACACAGTATACACGATACCACGTCAGGTTAGGTACACAGTATACACGATAACACGTCAGGTTAGGTACACAGTATACACGATACCAAGTCAGGTTAGGTACACATTATACACGATAACAAGTCAGGTTAGGTACACAGTATACACGATACCAAGTCAGGTTAGGTACACAGTATACACGATACCACGTCAGGTTAGGTACACAGTATACACGATACCAAGTCAGGTTAGGTACACAGTATATACGATACCACGTCAGGTAAGGTACACAGTATACACGATACCACGTCAGGTTAGGTACACAGTATACACGATACCACGTCAGGTTAGGTACACAGTATACACGATAACAAGTCAGGTTAGGTACACATTATACACGATAACAAGTCAGGTTAGGTACACATTATACACGATAACAAGTCAGGTTAGGTACACAGTATACACGATACCAAGTCAGGTTAGGTACACAGTATACACAATACCACGTCAGGTTAGGTACACATTATACACGATAACAAATCAGGTTAGGTACACAGTATACACGATACCAAGTCAGGTTAGGTACACATTATACACGATACCAGGTCAGGTTAGGTACACATTATACACGATAGCAAGTCAGGTTAGGTACACATTATACACGATAACAAGTCAGGTTAGGTACACATTATACACGATAACAAGTCAGGTTAGGTACACAGTATACACGATAACAAGTCAGGTTAGATACACAGTATACACGATACCACGTCAGGTTAGGTACACAGTATACACGATACAAAGTCATGTTAGGTACACAGTATACACGATACCTAGTAAGGTTAGGTACACATTATACACGATAACAAGTCAGGTTAGGTACACAGTATACACGATACCACGTCAGGTTAGGTACACAGTATACACGATACCACGTCAGGTTAGGTACACAGTATACACGATAACACGTCAGGTTAGGTACACAGTATACACGATACCACGTCAGGTTAGGTACACATTATACACGATACAAGTCAGGTTAGGTACACAGTATACACGATACCAAGTCAGGTTAGGTACACAGTATACACGATACCACGTCAGGTTAGGTACACAGTATACACGATACCAAGTCAGGTTAGGTACACAGTATATACGATACCACGTCAGGTTAGGTACACAGTATACACGATACCACGTCAGGTTAGGTACACAGTATACACGATACCACGTCAGGTTAGGTACACAGTATACACGATAACAAGTCAGGTTAGGTACACATTATACACGATAACAAGTCAGGTTAGGTACACATTATACACGATAACAAGTCAGGTTAGGTACACAGTATACACGATACCAAGTCAGGTTAGGTACACAGTATACACGATACCACGTCAGGTTAGGTACACATTATACACGATAACAAGTCAGGTTAGGTACACAGTATACACGATACCAAGTCAGGTTAGGTACACATTATACACGATAACAAGTCAGGTTAGGTACACAGTATACACGATAACAAGTCAGGTTAGGTACACATTATACACGATAGCAAGTCAGGTTAGGTACACATTATACACGATAACAAGTCAGGTTAGGTACACAGTATACACGATACCAAGTCAGGTTAGGTACACAGTATACACGATACCACGTCAGGTTAGATACACAGTATACACGATTACAAGTCAGGTTAGGTACACATTATACACGATAACAAGTCAGGTTAGGTACACATTATACACGATAACAAGTCAGGTTAGGTACACATTATACACGATACCAAGTCAGGTTAGGTACACATTATACACGATACCACGTCAGGTTAGGTACACAGTATACACGATAACAAGTCAGGTTAGGTACACATTATACACGATAGCAAGTCAGGTTAGGTACACATTATACACGATACCAAGTCAGGTTAGGTACACAGTATACACGATACCACGTCAGGTTAGGTACACATTATATACGATACCAAGTCAGGTTAGGTACACATTATACACGATACCAAGTCAGGTTAGGTACACATTATACACGATAACAAGTCAGGTTAGGTACACATTATACACGATACCAAGTCAGGTTAGGTACACATTATACACGATACCAAGTCAGGTTAGGTACACAGTATACACGATAACAAGTCAGGTTAGGTACACATTATACACGATAGCAAGTCAGGTTAGGTACACATTATACACGATACCAAGTCAGGTTAGGTACACAGTATACACGATACCACGTCAGGTTAGGTACACATTATACACGATACCAAGTCAGGTTAGGTACACATTATACACGATACCACGTCAGGTTAGGTACACAGTATACACGATACCAAGTCAGGTTAGGTACACAGTATACACGATACCAAGTCAGGTTAGGTACACAGTATACACAATACCAAGTCAGGTTAGGTACACAGTATACACGATACCACGTCAGGTTAGGTACACATTATACACGATACCAAGTCAGGTTAGGTACACAGTATACACGATACCTAGTAAGGTTAGGTACACAGTATACACGATACCACGTCAGGTTAGGTACACAGTATACACGATTACAAGTCAGGTTAGGTACACATTATACACGATAACAAGTCAGGTTAGGTACACATTATACACGATAACAAGTCAGGTTAGGTACACATTATACACGATACCAAGTCAGGTTAGGTACACATTATACACGATACCACGTCAGGTTAGGTACACAGTATACACGATAACAAGTCAGGTTAGGTACACATTATACACGATAGCAAGTCAGGTTAGGTACACATTATACACGATACCAAGTCAGGTTAGGTACACAGTATACACGATACCACGTCAGGTTAGGTACACATTATATACGATACCAAGTCAGGTTAGGTACACATTATACACGATACCAAGTCAGGTTAGGTACACATTATACACGATAACAAGTCAGGTTAGGTACACATTATACACGATACCAAGTCAGGTTAGGTACACATTATACACGATACCAAGTCAGGTTAGGTACACAGTATACACGATAACAAGTCAGGTTAGGTACACATTATACACGATAGCAAGTCAGGTTAGGTACACATTATACACGATACCAAGTCAGGTTAGGTACACAGTATACACGATACCACGTCAGGTTAGGTACACATTATACACGATACCAAGTCAGGTTAGGTACACATTATACACGATACCACGTCAGGTTAGGTACACAGTATACACGATACCAAGTCAGGTTAGGTACACAGTATACACGATACCAAGTCAGGTTAGGTACACAGTATACACAATACCAAGTCAGGTTAGGTACACAGTATACACGATACCACGTCAGGTTAGGTACACATTATACACGATACCAAGTCAGGTTAGGTACACAGTATACACGATACCTAGTAAGGTTAGGTACACAGTATACACGATACCACGTCAGGTTAGGTACACAGTATACACGATACCAAGGTAGACGATTCGTATAATGTTTGAAAAATGACTATTTTGCAACAATTTGTTTATTTACGTCATAAAAATTTAGGTTAACCAGAACCTTACCTTAACCCGCCATTCTTTGCTATAATCCAATCCCTTTCTGCATGTCTTACACGTGGATACCTTTATACAGAAACGCCCACTAGGTGAACCATAATGGCAGGATATGTCGTCGGGGTCAGTTTCGTAATTTGGTAGGTTATTGAAAAGACAATAAAAATCTGTCTGAATATGTTTTTGTATGTGTATATCATTCACGTTAAGGCTCACATATTTTTGTCAGTATATGCCGGTCACTGATATAAATTGGACGGTCCCCAAACCGCCACTAAGTAAAATGCCAAAAGTTTAATTAATATTATAGGGAAGGATAAATTGTGAAAGCATACAATATACTACAATGCCACAACCACGTTGTATGTATACAGAAACATACCTGACAATGCTACACCACCTCAAAATCACTGACAATATCAATCGCAACATCTCGGGGAAATTTCCGGCAACACTCGGAAATCTAGATTTCCGAGTGTTGCCGGAAATTTTTCCCGAGATGTTGCGATTGTGACAATATACGACAGTTTCATCAAATGGACACGCCTGTTACACGAATACCCATACCTATCTCAGAGCCATGCTGCTTGTAACGCTAATGGTAAATGGATTAAATCTATACCTAACTAAGCGTAATATGGTTAAAGTGATGAGAAACAATGTCGGCGATATTCCAGTCTGCTTCAGTAATTAAACAGAGGGCTCGCTGACGGACAGGAAGTAGTCGCGATACCTCGGTAGTATTCGACCATGTTTGGTTAATGCGACACGAAAGAATTTGAGTCACGCTCAAAAAGTAATGCAACATCTTATTCAAAGTATACATACTCATAACGCTTGATGCTGTATCAAATTTTGTAAAAATGGCTGCTGCTCATAAAATGTATCGAGGATTAAGGCTAACAGAGTTGTCTCCCTTGTAAACATTCTGAGTTAGTTCAGCCGCAATCTTGATTCACGGAGCGCCTTAAGTTACCTCCCAAAAATATCTACACGTACCTCCTTGCCTTACTGTTTTATACTCAACCCTGCCAGATATTTATACTCAACCCTGACAATCTTACCTACCTCGGTACCTTACTGTTTTATTACATTTTTACCAGTGAAATATCAAAAATTATTCATTCTATAAAAGTGATATTTTTTCACTGGTGAAAAAATATCACTTTTGCTGATCAAATTAATGATTAGAAAAAACCAAAATAATTGACCAATCAGAAATCCCGACAAATATGTCAGCACCTGGAAAGGGGGGACTACTTTTGTTAGGGAACTGTAGGCCTAGTAAGCATACGGGGTAGGTTTTTCGTTGATAAAAAATGTAATCAACAGAATATCTAACAGTGTCATCAGTAATACCAAATATATTTCACTCGTGTGGCTAATCTTTTGCGCACTCGTGAAAAATATCAAAATATTAGCCCCACTCGTGAAATATATTCGGTATTACTGAAGACACTGTTAGATATCTTCTATTTATACTCAACCCTGCCAGACTTACCTACCTTATACTCAACCCTGCCAGACTTACCTATCTCGGTACCTTACTGTTTTATACTCAACCCTGCCAGACTTACCATCCTCGGTACCTTACTGTTTTATACTCAACCCTGCCAGACTTACCATCCTCGGTACCTTACTGTTTTATACTCAACCCTACCAGGCTTACCTGCCTCGGTACCTTACTGTTTTATACTCAACCCTGTCAAACTTACCTACCTCGGTACCTTACTGTTTTATACTCAACCCTGCCAGACTAACCTACCTCGGTACCTTACTGTTTTATACTCAACCCTGCCAGACTTACCTACCTCGGTACTTTACTGTTTTATACTCAACCCTGTCAGACTTACCTACCTCGGTACCTTACCGTTTTATACTCAACCCTGCCAGACTTACCTACCTCGGTACCTTACTGTTTTATACTCAACCCTGCCAGACTTACCATCCTCGGTACCTTACTGTTTTATACTCAACCCTGTCAGATTTACCTACCTCGGAACCTTACTGTTTTATACTCAACCCTGCCAGACTTACCTACCTCGGTACCTTACTGTTTTGTACTCAACCCTGCCAGACTTACCTACCTCGGTACCTTACTGTTTTATACTCAACCCTGCCAGACTTACCTACCTCGGTACCTTACTGTTTTATACTCAACCCTGTCAGACTTACCTACCTCGATACCTTACTGTTTTATACTCAACCCTGCCAGACTTACCTACCTCGGTACCTTACTGTTTTATACTCAACCCTGTCAAACTTACCTATCTCGGTACCTTACTGTTTTATACTCAACCCTGCCAGACTTACCTACCTAGGTACCTTACTGTTTTATACTCAACCCTGCCAGACTTACCTACCTCGGTACCTTACTGTTTTATACTCAACACTGTCAGACTTACCTATCTCGGTACCTTATTGTTTTATACTCAACCCTGCCAGACTTACCTACCTAGGTACCTTACTGTTTTATACTCAACCCTGCCAGACTTACCTACCTAGGTACCTTACTGTTTTATACTCAACCCTGCCAGACTTACCTACCTAGGTACCTTACTGTTTTATACTCAACCCTGCCAGACTTACCTACCTAGGTACCTTACTGTTTTATACTCAACCCTGCCAGACTTACCTACCTAGGTACCTTACTGTTTTATACTCAACCCTGTCAGACTTACCTACCTCGGTACCTTACTGTTTTATACTCAACCCTGCCAGACTTACCTACCTCGGTACCTTACTGTTTTATACTCAACCCTGTCAGACTTACCTACCTCGGTACCTTACTGTTTTATACTCAACCCTGTCAAACTTACCATCCTCGGTACCTTACTGTTTTATACTCAACCATGACAGACTTAGCTAATCGGTACCATACTATTTTATACTCAACCCTGTCAAACTTACCTACCTAGGTACCTTACTGTTTTATACTCAACCCTGCCAGACTTACCTACCTAGGTACCTTACTGTTTTATACTCAACCCTGCCAGACTTACCTACCTCGGTACCTTACTGTTTTATACTCAACCCTGCCAGACTTACCTACCTCGGTACCATATTTATACTCAACCCTGTCAGACTTACCTACCTCGGTACCTTACTATTTTATACTCAACCCTGTCAAACTTACCATCCTCGGTACCTTACTGTTTTATACTCAACCATGACAGACTTAGCTAATCGGTACCATACTATTTTATACTCAACCCTGCCAAACTTACCATCCTCGGTACCTTACTATTTTATACTCAATCCTGCCAGACTTACCATCCTCGGTACCTTACTGTTTTATACTCAACCCTGAGAGACTTACCTACCTCAGTACCTTACTGTTTTATACTCAACCCTGCCAGACTTACCTACCTCGGTACCTTACTGTTTTATACTCAACCCTGTCAGACTAACCTAACTCGGTACCATATTTATACTCAACCCTGCCAGACTTACCTACCTCGGAACCTTACTGTTTTATACTCAACCCTGTCAAACTTACCTACCTTGATACCTTATTGTTTTATACTCAAACCTGCCAGACTTACCTACCTCGTTACCTTACTGTTTTATACTCAACCCTGTCAGACTTACATGCCTGGTACCTTACTGTTTTATACTCAACCCTGTCAGACTTACATGCCTAGGTACCTTACTATTTTGTGCTCATCCCTGAGAGACTTAATTAACTCGGTACCTTACTGTTTTATACTCAACCCTGCCAGGCTAACCTACCTCGGTTCCTATTTCGTTTTTACCCAATTCAATTTAAATCTAGATTGCCATTCTTCCTATCTTACATGAACATCCCACAAGGGGTCACGTTCTGATGACCTCTGAGATGGTCATATTTCACTTTCAGAGCGAATTGTCATTGTTGAAGCGAAACATTTTGTCACAGCATGTATGCTTTGTGAGACGAAATGACTTGAAACAAATTGACAAATTATATAAGCTTTGCACTCTAGTCATGCTAATTTGGACATTTGATTGTCTAATCCAAAAGGTCACCCTGACGTGACCCCTTACGGGAGGTTGTAACGAAGTGAGAATGACCATCTTGATTTTAATTAGATTGATTTACCTAGCCCTCTTGGTACGACCACTTTTTTTATTATCCTCCGTGTTGAAGCTATTGTATTTATTGATGGAAGGGAGGTAACTCTAGTTTATTTACTCGTAGTATTCAGAAAGAAATGAACGGAAACAAATTTCACAGTTTTTAAAGGAAATTAATATATATCAACACACTTACAATTAGTTGAGTTTTCTTTTCTTCGATATGAACATTTAAAGGAACGAAATTGTTGTGGGCGATGTTTGTTTGTTTGTTTGTTTGTTTGGCAGAGAAAGGATCATTTGAGGCGAAGTTTCCTTGTAAAGTCTGGTGTCTACCTCACTGTACAACATACGGGAGGTCCGTCGAATGCCATCGTACTACACACATTGTATTTTCACATCGATATACATGACCGACGCTCTATCACGGAAGATACATGTTGAGGGTGAGGTGTGATTTGATTTATTTACGTGTTTTGTAAGAAATGTGTGTTGTTGGTGATGTGTGTTGTTAGTGGTGTGTGTTGTTAGTGATGTGTGTTGTTAGTGGTGTGTGTTGTTAGTGGTGTGTGTTGTTAGTGATGTGTGTTGTTAGTGGTGTGAGTTGTGGGTGGGGTGTGTTGTTAGTGATGTGTGTTGTTAGTGATGTGTGTTGTTAGTGATGTGTGTTGTTAGTGATGTGTGTTGTTAGTGGTGTGTGTTGTGGGTGGGGTGTGTTGTTAGTGGTGTGTGTTGTGGGTGGTGTGTGTTGTTAGTGATGTGTGTTGTTAGTGGTGTGTGTTGTTAGTGATGTGTGTTGTTAGTGATGTGTGTTGTTAGTGATGTGTGTTGTTAGTGATGTGTTGTTAGTGGTGTGTGTTGTTAGTGATGTGTGTTGTGGGTGGTGTGTGTTGTTAGTGGTGTGTGTTGTTAGTGGTGTGTGTTGTGGGTGGGGTGTGTTGTTAGTGATGTGTGTTGTTAGTGATGTGTGTTGTTAGTGATGTGTTGTTTGTGATGTGTGTTGTTAGTGGTGTGTGTTGTTAGTGATGTGTTGTTTGTGATGTGTGTTGTAAGTGATGTGTTGATAGCAATGTGTGTTGTTAGTGATGTGAGGGTGATGGGTGTTGTTAGTAATGTGTTGAGGGTGATGGGTGTTGTTTTAGTGTGTTGAGGGTGATGGGTGTTGTTTAAGTGTGTTGAGGGTGATGGGTGTTGTTTTAGTGTGTTGAAGGTGATGGGAGTTGTTTTAGTGTGTTGAGGGTGATGGGTGTTGTTTTAGTGTGTTGAGGGTGATGGGTGTTGTATTTAATGTGTTGAGGGTGATGGGTGCTGTTTTAGTGTGTTGAGGGTGATGTGTGTTGTTTTAGTGTGTTGAGGGTGATGTGTGTGTTGTTTAGTGTGTGAGGGTGATGGGTGTGTGTTAGTGTGTTGAGGGTGATGGGTGTTGTTTTAATGTGTTGAGGGTGATGGGTGTGTTTTAGTGTGTTGAGGGTGATGGGTGTTGTTAGTGTGTGAGGGTGATGGGTGTTGTTTTAGTGTGTTGTGGGTGATGGCTGTTATTTTAGTGTGTTGAGGGTGATGGGTGTTGTTTTAGTGTGTTGAGGGTGATGGGTGTTGTTTTAGTGTGTTGAGGGTGATGGGTGTTGTTTTAGTGTGTTGTGGGTGATGGCTGTTATTTTAGTGTGTTGAGGGTGATGGGTGTTGTTTTAGTGTGTTGAGGGTGATGGGTGTTGTATTTAGTGTGTTGAGGGTGATGGGTGTTGTTTTAATGTGTTGTGGGTGATGGCTGTTATTTTAGTGTGTTGAGGGTGATGGGTGTTGTTTTAATGTGTTGAGGGTGATGGGTGCTGTAAGTGATGTGTTTGTTGTAGATGACGTACCTGTTATAATTTGTTTATGTTATGATGTATTGTTGTATTCAGAGGATTCCCCTCTATCAGATAAGAAATATTACCCATGACTTCACAGCTGCATATCATAAATCAAAGAATGATGTAACCATGAGGTATGACGTTTATTTAAATACCACGTTTTGGTTAAAACCGCTTACGATAGATGTCAGTTGATAGAGCTAGATTATTTTTTTTTTTTAATATATGCAGAACAATGAACGATGACGTAATACTGAATCCGTATGCATGATAAATCTAGTGACCTAGTTCTTTATGACTGAAATTTTATCATTCTGTGTAAACGACTTAGATAATTAGATACACGTACCCAGTATAACTTTAGTATCAACCACGGTGGCTGATACAAAACAAAATAAGATTATGCAAAAAAAAAAAAAATATCGCGTGACAAGCTGACGTTAAGGATTATTCAAATGTAATTTTAACCGACTTTATGTCTGATATGTATTAATAAAAACCTAGAACTTGCAGGGATGTTTAACTCGACACCTATTTTTCCCTGTGCAATATTCTGTATTATTGCAAAAAAATCTACTGAAACTTTATATAGCCTGGTCACACTGTGTACTAACGGTGCCGCCTGACACTGTCATGTTGACTTACAGGTTGACGTACGTAGTTAATACCTTGGTCGGAGGCAGTGCAACAACGCATTAACAAGTTTTATGTTGTAATAAACGATGGCCGCATGTGATGTTGAAAATCTTTGAATTTTCAGTCTCTTTTCAGACCTTTCGCAATATTGTGAGATTTCAAATTATGCATGTTCATGTAACAATTTTTTCTGATAATCTATTGTGAATATTGAACCTTGTGAATATATTTCACGCTGATATTATTTTCATTTCTTTAGAATATTAGAGTTTACATTGGTGGATATACAGGGGGGGGGGGGGGGGGGGGGAGCGCACGCACCTCCTTAAAATTGTATGAATCTATCGTGAAATACACTTGAATGTAGGATTTTGCATTAACCTGCTAACTTTTTCCCCATGGATATTAATATATATCTTCACTTCATGTAATCTAATAAAAAGTAGATGCTATTTTAGAACGTAGTTGGTAACACATTCTATAAAATAGTATAAAGTGTGTGTTAATTCAGAGTGTAGTTAGTAACACATTAACCAACATAGTATAAAGTGTGTGTTACTTCAGAGTGTAGTTAGTAACACATTAACCAACATAGTATAAAGTGTGTGTTACTTCAGAGTGTAGTTAGTAACACATTAACCAACATAGTATAAAGTGTGTATTACTACAGAGTGTAGTTAGTAACACATTAACCAACATAGTATAAAGTGTGTTACTACAGAGTGTAGTTAGTAACACATTAACCAACATAGTATAAAGAATGTGTTACTTCATGTGTAGTTAGTAACACATTAACCAACATAGTATAAAGTGTGTGTTACTACAGAGTGTAGTTAGTAACACATTAACCAACATAGTATAAAGTGTGTGTTACCACAGAGTGTAGTTAGTAACACATTAACCAACATAGTATAAAGTGTGTGTTACTACAGAGTGTAGTTAGTAACACATTAACCAACATAGTATAAAGTGTGTGTTACTACAGAGTGTAGTTAGTAACACATTAACCAACATAGTATAAAGTGTGTGTTACCACAGAGTGTAGTTAGTAACACATTAACCAACATAGTATAAAGTGTGTGTTACTTCAGAGTGTAGCTAGTAACACCTTAACCAACATAGTACAAAGTGTGTGTTACTACAGAGTGTAGTTAGTAACACATTAACCAACATAGTACAAAGTGTGTGTTACTTCAGAGTGTAGTTAGTAACACATTAACCACCATAGTATAAAGTGTGTGTTACTTCAGAGTGTAGTTAGTAACACATTAACAAACACAGTATAAAGTGTGTGTTACTACAGAGTGTAGTTAGTAATACATTAACCAACATAGTATAAAGTGTGTTACTACAGAGTGTAGTTAGTAACACGTTACCCAACATAGTATAAAGTGTGTTACATCAGAGTTTAGTTAGTAACACATTTACCAACATAGTATAAAGTGTGTGTTACTTCAGAGTGTAGTTAGTAACACATTAACCAACATAGTATAAAGTGTGTGTTACTACAGAGTGTAGATAGTAACACATTAACCAACACAGTATAAAGTGTGTTACTACAGAGTGTAGTTAGTAACACATTAACCAACATAGTATAAAGTGTGTGTTACTACAGAGTGTAGTTAGTAACACATTAACCAACATAGTATAAAGTGTGTGTTACTACAGAGTGTAGATAGTAACACATTAACCAGCATAGTATAAAGAGTGTGTTGCTTCAGAGTGTAGTTAGTAACACATTAACCAACATAGTACAAAGTGTGTGTTACTACAGAGTGTAGTTAGTAACACATTAACCAACATAGTATAAAGTGTGTGTTACTACAGAGTGTAGTTAGTAACACATTAACCAACATAGTATAAAGTGTGTTACTACAGAGTGTAGTTAGTAACACATTAACCAACATAGTATAAAGTGTGTTACTACAGAGTGTAGTTAGTAACACATTAACCAACATAGTACAAAGTGTGTGTTACTACAGAGTGTAGTTAGTAACACATTAACCAACATAGTATCAAGTGTGTGTTACATCAGAGTGTAGTTAGTAACACATTAACCAACATAGTATAAAGTGTGTGTTACTACAGAGTGTAGTTAGTAACACATTAACCAACATAGTATAAAGTGTGTGTTACTTCAGAGTGTAGATAGTAACAATTTGACAGCATGGCATAGGTTAGTTGTACATTTAACAAGATAGTATAGTAAACATTGGGTGTCATTTCAAAAAATGATTACAGAGGAATACCAGCATAGCAGAATAGTAAAGTTTGTTGAAGTGATACCGTGAAATTTGTTGAAGTGATGAAGTGAAGTTTGTTGAAATAGTCAAAATCTGGAGTTGTTTACTTGTAATTTAAAGGTAGTAAGTTGATATTGCGTGTTACTATAAAAACGTGGCGTTTGCCCATGAACCGAGAACATTGTGAACTTGATTTTTATTGTCGTGACGTGGCAATGAATAGATATATTTCAATATAAAATGTGCCTGAAAAGTCAACCATATGCACTCGCATGCATCTTAAAATTTAACACCGCTCCACTCGGCTCGAAAAATATATTATGCAGCTTTACACCAAATACTTTTTTCTCAAACCTTCTGCATGATGAATCAGTATTTGTACAGGATTGAAGTCACACATACATATATTCTACTCCGAGTCATCTGATAGCGACAGAACGAATATGAAAGAATTGCACACAATACACTCAAGGTTTTTCTGCTTGAAATAGTATATGGCACAATCTGGTCTTAAACGATCTGAATATATGTACGTCAAAATTGAAAATATTTTGTGAATGTTTCTCAAAACCTTCAGTTTGCTTCAGTGTCAGAAGTCATCGTTTTTCAGTAACTCCCCCTAAAGGTACATTATACTTAGTTGATAGCCCTATGTGTTCGTGTAATCTGTCTACTGAAACTACTGAACACTTCCTCCTCCATTGTGCCAATTACCGGCAGCTTAGATTTCAATGTTTTAATCGCCTTCCTCCTAACTATAATGTTAACCTTTTACTCCATGGTAGTCCAGAATTCCCTGTTCAGTTCAACGAAGCTATTTTCTATTGTGTTCAAAGTTTCATCATTCAATCTAAACGTTTCTGAAATTACCATTGTCTTTATGCTAGAAATCCTATTTATCGTCGCGATACTTATATACACTTTGTATGGCGCAGATTTCGTTAAGATTTTGTGTTTGTATTGTTTTACTATATATTAATAGTAAATATTTACAGAAATACATGTACAGTCCCAATACTTATATCATATAGTGTAAGTACATATTTGTTATGAACTCTGATGATAAATAACCAGTGTTTGTTCCATTCTTGCATTTTTGATGCCAACCCCGATGCCACCAAGTAATCCCCAACCCGACCCCTGCACCCGTTCTTTTTCTCTTCCCTGCACATTATATATATCTAGTAAGTAATAACGACGGTATAAACCAATATAGGTACTGTCTCCTAACAAACAAATGTTGGATGCGTATTACTAGAAATAGATATATGTCAAGTAGTAATAACGACAGTACAGACAAGTAAATTGTCAAATTTTCGAGGCAATCTGCCCCTTTATCAAGACACAGGTAAATTACATACGATCACATATAGACATATAGAAAGGTAAAATTTAGACATTAGAAACCAAATTAAACCGCCTTTTTTCCACCTGTAGTCCTACGCCATCCTATTTTTAGTAGGGATGTATATGTTTGTTCTTCAAACCTTATTCCTATAATCTCTTTTTCTCGCTTATAGGAAGTACCCACTCCATATTTTAATTAATCAGACCAACCCCTACAGGCCCCACAAACACACTTTCCTTAGGGACTTGGTTTACATGAAACAGCAGCTGATTGGCTGAATAAGTTGGGCGAGTGCATGTTGTCGGTTTGTGATGAGTCGTCCTGACATTCGGTTTTCGTCACGATAATAGATCTTTCGACCACCTTTTTGTTTGGTTTCTAATGTCTAAATTTTACCTTTCTACACAATTACATCTATATGTTTTTAATACTTGTTCCATTTCATTTAAACGAACTAATTTTAATATGTGATTGGCCACCCGATATTGTCACTGCAACCCGCTATTTTGGCCGAGTTTTGCGGGACGAAATGTACATATCGGGGGGGGGGGGGGGGGGGGAACAATAAAAAAAAACCGTTCATGACATAACACGCGCTGCTATTACATCGAATCGACCCGCGATGCTTTTCTGTTAAACCTTTAAGTTATATTATTTATTTATTTATTTATTTGTTCATTCATTCATCATTCATTCATTTACTTTTAGCATCTGTACACCACCAAAGATGTTTCCTTATTAATCATAATAGGCCCTCGACGAATTTAGTATCGGCCGAGGGGGATCATTTTTACAACATTATGATATTTTTTGTTGTTTATACCTACTATATTTGTGTAACTGTTCCATGTTCTATGTCCTTATGTGATCGTATGTAATTTACCTGTATCTTGATAAAGGGGCAGATTGCCTCGAAAATTTGACAATTTACTTGTCTGTACTGTCGTTATTACTACTTGACATATATCTATTTCTAGTAATACGCATCCAACATTTGTTTGTTAGGATCCAGTACCTATATTGGTTTATACCGTCGTTATTACTTTCTAGACCCTATGTCTATATTTATATATAATTCATAAAAAAAATAGTAATTGGCAATCCAAGGCATTACATTTTGCAAAGCCGGTTTCTGTGTGACGTCACAAAATGAATTGTTTTTACTATGCACTTGAGAATCTAAACAGTGAAACCAGTTGTACAATTGATGTAATATGAAACATAATATCCCGCCCAGTATGAACATGTATTTCTGTCAATAGATTTCTTTATCTTCACTATACTGTAATAAAATTTAACATTGCCTGAATTCTTGGTAAAAATGCTTACTAATATACCGCTACATCGCCTTTATCTATCTGACAAAATACACGCATACAATTCCATAATATCACGTGACCAGTTTGGCATAAAAGCGCAATTGCACCGCTCCATGCAGCGGTTTGACGAAATGGCGATGCCGGGTTCAGCGGTGTTGTTCCAGATACTGTTTACTTTCCTTTGTGCATATATTAAATCAACAGAAGCTGTGCCGAAGTAAGTATTCATGACATATACACATTATTTATTTATTTTTGTTGACGCTTATATAATATCTTATATCATAATCATAAACAATTAATGAATATTATGTTTTGCCAATCATTCTACAACATTAGGTCGGATTTAATTGCCATAAAGCCCCTTGTTTCCGTAAAGATCATGTGAACAGCGAATGGGAGTGGAGTGACTGTTTTTATTATTTAATTCTTCTGGAATTGTACTTTTCACACCTTGTGTGTCACTGTATAGCGGTTGGATTTCTACCTCCATTTTTTACGTAGAATCGCATGACAAGCTTACACAAATAGCAGGGTAAGCTGGGTATATATTTGTATAGATTTACTAGTTTGATTTTCGAAGAACCAAACAGCTGCATGTTGCAATTTCTCCCTTCTGATCATGTTAAGATAAATGATACTCATATAAGAATAATTTATCAGATATACCGAATTCACTTTTCGACAAACGATGCATGTGTTGCCGTAATACCATATAATTAAGGTAAATTTTTCACAATATACTTGTTTTCAAAACATAATGCTGGTATTGATATTGGTGGGAAACTAAAACATCTTAGGATCATTATATTTTTAAACACTGGGCACAAAACTTGAAATCGGGATATTTACATTTTGTAATGTCAAGTAATATGCAGATAGTGCACATGTGTGCAGTATATGCACAGGTACTGGTGTAAGATGTCACAGCGGAGCGTCGAAGCTTTTGTATGTGACCAATTACCTGTGGAATATGTGCAGCTTTTGCCTGCATAACAATAGTGTCGGGTTATTACAACGACATAGATACATTTTTGTATTATCAATAGGAAATGGTGCAGTATAATAAATAGTATTGTATAAAACGAAACATGGACAAATACTACAAAATCTACCACGGAGACTAAAAAGTAAAACTGGAAAAAGAACAGCTGCAGAAAAAAATTCTGTAATAATTTTGTTATGTAGTCTCGACTTTTCGCAAATGACACACACTTCTATCTATAGTACATGTATTGTATTGTAAAACTAAAAGGCTGACAACAGGGATACGCCCCTCTTTCCCATGCGGTCAAACCAGTCATATTTAGATCAACATTAATTGTCCTCCCAAATGATGTTCAAGCCAAAATCAGTTGTACTCCACTTGGACATTACGTAATTGTATGTCAAATGAAATTTAAGGTAAATTTCACATTGTAAAGTATGACAGCCCCCTCCCACCTTTGCTGTTTCAGACCAAATTTGGCTGTAATCCATTAAGGCGTTAATGAAGAGTAATTTCAGCAAAATTCCCCTTTCATTTTTGGTTCCGCCTCTCCGTTCTTAGAGGCCTAACCAGCCGCAATTACATAAATTATCATAGTTTAAAAAATAAATGGCGCGCCCTGTATGATGTTTCAGACCCAATTTGATCAAAATCCGTTTTGGCGTTATGGAAAAATTCTGCTTTGAAAGTAAAAGTTTACGTATGGCACATTGGGAGCGGAGCACGATGACTACAATATCTCGTCCTCACCCTTCGGGGTCACACGAGTCTGTTTGAAATCGGAGCATTCAATCATCAAATGCTTGGTAGTAAAAGGTTGATCGCAGGCACGAATAAAGGGAAATATTAAAATATAACTATGCTGATTTTGTCTGATACATTTACGTACAAAACGTATATATAACTATGCGCCCGCCATGAAAGGGGGGGGGGGGGGGGGGGGGGGGGGGTGTACATATAGTGTTACCAATGTCCATCGCGTCCCGTCTCCTCCCAATGCAATGTCACTTGCTAATGTCAGGAACTATTGATGCGATCCTCACCAAACTGCATTTATGTCTAACAGACATTTTCTAGTTAATGTACATTTGTACAAAACGGCTTGTTACTCCGGTAATTTTTTCATCGGAAAATCATAACTGTTTTTTACTATGATTTTTTTTTGTACGAAAAAGCGCAGAAGCTTCCATGAAACCAATATTATATTTGTATATCATATTCGGTTTTTTTTTCATTGTTCTGCAATAACAAAGGAATACAGGTTGTAAAACAGTTGCCTTCAGTGTTAATATTTTGGAATATATTATTAAAATTCTTGAATTTATGATTTATAACAGAAAATTAGGGTCTCACATAAACTCGATCAAAACAAAAAGATAGGTCATTCAACTCAAACTTTTTCTATGGTAGCCATTTTGAACTTGGATAAATTCTGAAGTGAAATTACAAGAAATCTCAAATTTCCACCTATTAATTGTTATGACCTGAACGCATGAACAAAACACAGTCTGGCTTACCAACATGATGTCAACATTAATTATCAGATAACATTTATCTTGGAACTTTGTAACACACTGGCCAATCAGTGGCTGCCAAACATTTGATCCTTTGCTGAACCTTGAACACACAGGTGCAAGATTCTAAAGTCTATTTTTCAATTGGTTATGGCCGTTCCCTAAAGAAACTCTGTTCTATATTTCAGAAAATATGACATGGTTGCTGTCATCGACGTCGGAACGGCTTATTCTGGATATGCATTTTCGACAAGTCCGGATGATGTACAAAACCCAGAGAATATTGTGTTAGGACAATGGAAAGAAGGTCTTAAGACACACAAAGTTCCCACGAGTGTCCTCTACAATAATGACCTATCATTCTACAAGTTTGGATACGAAGCAGAGAATACCTATGAGGATGCGCGTACGGAATGCAGTAACTGCAAAACATTCGTTCTTTTCCGGCATATCAAATTGAATCTGTACAACACGAAAGTAAGTAAAATAGCCTCTTAACATCGTCGCCATTTATGTGTATGGTAAGGAAGGAAGTCAAGCATCTTAACGTTGCCATTCAGTACTATAATGGTAAGGAAATCAAATATCTTAACATTGTCACCTGTATTACATGTATGGTAAGGAAATCAAATATCTTAACATTGTCACCTGTATTAGTATGGTAAAGAAATCAAACATCTTAAAATTGTCACCGTAAATTAGTATGGTAAAGAAATCAAGCATCTTAAGATTGTCATCCTGTATAACTTTGATAAGGAATGAAATCAAACATATCAATATCCTTACCATGTATTAGTATGGTAAGAAAACAAATCAAACATATCAATATCCTTACCATGTATTAGTATGGTAACGAAATCAAACATCTTAACGTTGTCACCATTTATTATAATGATTAGGAATCGAGCATTTTTTATTCATGTTTTTTCCTGATAGGTACATACTAAATCCATAATATGTTTTGTTTTCCATTAAGCTGGATAGACAAGTCACAATAACTGATGTGAGTGGGAAAATTCAAAAGCCTCTGATAGATGTCATGGCGGACACAATAAACTATTTGATTTCTCAGCTGCGTCAAAAATCAGCCGAGCACGGTGTTAACAATAACGGAGATATCAAATGGGTCCTTACCGTCCCATCGATATGGTCCGATCAGGCGAAACAGCTGATGAGGGAGGCGACGCTGAAGGTTGTATCTTTAATGTAATTCGTGACACGTTCCTTTAAACAGACATCACTGAATGCATAATATTGCAATAACTTTGAAATCAATTATGATATGATACATGCAAACAAAAATATTGGAAAATTAAAACCAAACATCGAAGATATTGACAAAGATATGTATAAAATCTATTCACAATTGTTATCGATCAAATGGGGCATACCAGCAATAGTTGACGATTTTTGTTCTGGATATATTTGTCTTATGTTTTGAGGTTGTGATGCATCTTTTTATCGTTTTTTGACTTGTTGGAATATTTCAAATAATATTATGTAAAAGTACTTTTGTTAATTCAGAAAATAGAACTCGAAGTGGATATAGTGCTGTCTTATGAACCGGAAGCAGCCGTCATTGCACTTAAACATATGCAAAAAGAATTTTTTCAATCTGGAGTAAAATACATGGTGATCGATGCTGGAGGTACAGTGTATATACCAAACACTCAGTAATTCATATACATGTATCATCCAAACGTTTAAATGAGTCCCGACTTTTCAATTGCAAAACCAGTCGGGCACGAATTGCAAGTTAACAATTTAGTTATATATCATTTTCCGTTACTTAGCGGACATTATGTGAGTGTTAAATTATGTGCCAAGAGTGTATAGATGATGAATGCGTAAAAGATCAGATGAACCCATAACCCAGTTCCAGTGACAAGAAGTATAGGATAGAGAATATGGACAAACTTTTTCGTCAATCTAGGTCAAAGGTTAAAAATTAATGTAGGTCAAAGTTACCTTTTTTGATAAATAACACCGCCTCACACAGGGAAATCCATGCCCTTACTATGAAGTTTCAGTGACAGATAGTGTAGGAGATAGAGTTTGTACATTTTTGTTCATTGATGTAGGCTAACTTAGATAGGAAGCAAACTGATATGTTTACTTGTTCATATCTATAGTTTAACCTGTTGCTTACCCATGCTCATCGTAATCTTTCACTGAAAAATCTGTGTCAAACTCTACAATATATAAACACATTTGTTATCCAAACTCTGATTTGTTATTTGAAATAAACGAGCCAATCATCGTTGAGATTTCAAATGTGTTACAAGGGTTGAAACACAGTAAATTTCAATCGAAACTCCTCGGCTGTACCTCACATGTTGCGAAGTTACATTCGAGGAGTTCCGAGTGGGTAAAGTTTGTGACAACACTAACTGAAAACCGACTTAATTCATGTCAACCCAATACGTGGTAATAAAACTTAATGAACACAGTATATATACGAATAGTATGCTTATGCTTCCAGGTGGAATGATAGATATTGTGGTCCATGAGGTTCAAGATGATGGAACCCTGAGGGAAGTAGTAGCATCCAGCGGCGGAGATTGGGGAGGGACCAGGGTCAACGACGCGTTTGAATCCTTGGTAGAAACCAGTGTAGGAAAGGAGACGTTTGATCAGTTTAAGGCAGATTACATTAAAGACTATTTCGGGCTCATGGCTGCGTTTGAATATAAGAAAAGGATGATAAGTAAAAATAAACCAGATATTGTCCTTGATATCCCAGACAGTCTTATCGAGATTATCAAAAAACCTACCGGTACCGGTGAAAACTCACAACTCATCGTTGATGGTAAAGGCCTCACATTGACAGAAGAAATTGTTTTTTCATTGTTTAGCCAATCGATTAAGAATATAACTAATCATGTAAGCAAACTTGTACAAGAACCCAAAGTCAAGGATGTTTCAACAATTGTCATGGTTGGGGGGTATTCACAGTGTCATTTACTCGTAAACGCTATTCAGAATATCTCGGCTGACGTTCAGGTTATTGTTCCAAATGACACTGCTTATGTGCTGAAAGGTGCTGTTATCTACGGATGGAATATATCTATGATTTCGGAGAGGGTATGTAAGTACACGTACGCCATGCCAGTTTTTGGACAGTCTGGCTTGAACGAAGAGTTTGTCATTTGGGTAAATAAAGGAACTGCAGTTAAAATAGATGACTGTTTGAAAAAAAAAATTCGCAATCTAAAATTGCAATCATATCCAATATTTAGTTTGTATGCCTCAACTGAAGAAGAATGTTTGAAGGGAAAAGATTGTCAGAAAATCGGAAGTATAATACCGAAAGAGCAATACTCGCCTGGTGACATGCACAAAGATATGAGGCTTGATATTTGTTTTGGAGGAACAGAAATCCAAGCTGATGTTTTGGTCTTGCACACAGGGCGCTACTTAGGTGCCGACTGCGACTTTCTCGGTTTAGCATAATCAGTGATCATAATTGCTTTTATCTTTAACATAACTTAAGATGAACGATGCTAAACTTAATAAGTTTAGTGAGTAGAACATTGTCTGAAAAGATGTAATCAGGCTAGTAGACAATATAAGATGAAATGTATACCAATATAGACACCATAGTTATTGTAATTGATGAATATATATCTTTATTGCATTTTTGCCAGTGAAATATAGAAATTTCTCAAACTGATAAAACTTCTATTTTCACTACAGCGATGAGCAGTGAAAATGTAGGATTTTGCAGTGAAAATGTAAAAGGTTTTTTTTTTATTTTGACCAATCAGAAGCGAATTTCTGTATTCACCTCATTGTACAATGTAACTTGCCGATTTTTCCAATCGAAGTAAATATAGTTAAATGGGTTATTTTGCTGTATTTCTTAAATATTCAAACTAGTTTTTGACAAAATACTCACTTCTTAAATTGCTTTGATCAGGCCTTTCAAAATGGCGCCGTCAAGTTAACATGCGGTAACGTCACAAAGAGACGATGTCCTGAATTATATTATGCACTTTTTGATACTTTTGACTTTTCGATGTTTTTTTCTTTTTAATTTAGTTTTTTACCATAAACAGGCAATAAAAAGAAAATTGAATGGTTTCCCGTCGAATATCATATTAAACTTGTATTACAGAATATTTCGATATTTTTCACTCGTGCTTCGCACTCGTCATACTCGTGAAATATATATTAGATTCAACGGGAACCATTCAATATCCTCTATTATTTACAAAATGATTATTTTTAATCTGTACTTAATATACAAGAAACGTATCGAATCGTACATTTTTTTAAAATTATTTTTATTATTATTATTGGTTATTATTTATTGATATTGCTTTTTATCTATATGGATCTATTGTTAGACTTCAAATCTACTCTGAACAAGTTTCAATGTCCGTATTATTTATTTATTTTTTTTTTTTTTTTCATAACCGCCAATTAAACACCAGCACACCTCACCGTGAAGGTAGAACATCATCTGGTCCAGGAAAGGTACGTAGGAGGGGGTGTCATATCAAATAAAAACAGTTGTTACAAGCCGTCATCATAAATCATGAACACATAGTTGGTACAAACCGACTGATCTTATTTTGATTTTACTGTAAATAAAGTGTCGTACTTTTTTGAGGATGCATCTGTAGGCCTAAACTACAATAGATTACTGAGAAAAGTAGGTAATATTCTGAAACCAACTTACACTAAATACTTACTGGTGATATTAATATTAGCATACATAACATCTAACGCCATTCTTATTTAAGCTGTCTACTCACAAAATATGATTTTACTACAGTAGTTTAACTAATGAAACAACCGCCAAAGACATATTTTTATTTTATTTTTTTTTTGTAAACAACTGCAGTATAATAGGTAGCGTTTTTATTCCTCTATGGTGTAGATCTGAAAAGTGTTTGAACATTTTTTTTTTATTATTTTAGTACCAATAGTGCACAGCAGTACGTGAATTTAACTCCTTGAAAACACTCTTTGAGTACATTAAAAAAAAGATCATTTCTCAACCCATCTTAGATCAGGTTACAGTTCAAACTACTGATGGATTTAGATAAAGGAAAGAAAATACCATTCTATGTCAACTTAGAAATAATGTAAGAAATAAACCAGACGATTAACCTTAAATAAAATATACATTGTAAGATGTAGCCAAGGGTAGGTAACTCCATATCACAACTAGTTGTTTTTATAATCAACAAATGCAGGAACTAGGGGGTAAAATAAATGGCCTACAGCATATTACTCTGAAAGCGTGGAGATTAAGATTTGCCTAACGATTTAAAATCAACTGTCTGTTTTGATTCAATATTTATGTACGTAATATTTCAGGTGAGTATCCAAGTATCCATGGATCGTTTTCAATCCGCCAGTATACGTTTTAAAGTACATAAAGGATAACTTTGGTGGGGTATCAGGGCTTCTCGTCTTAATATGGCACATTATTGGACGTCTTTGCCAGAAATTCTTGTGATCCTGGATATAAGACTGGATACCAATCCAATTCCTCAACAATAGCTAATACGTCTACGAAATTCAAGTTAAAATGATTTTTATCTACTTCAGGATTTACTGTAAATTCAAAAGGGGTTATTACCTCCCTTTGACCAATTACTGCTTATCAATAGACAAAAGAGACATCGCTATATTGCCAATCTATGTACATATTTATATCATTGTTTGGCTCAATTTTTTTTCTGTTTATCTAAAATATATTTGTTTTTGTCCAGAGAATATTGATATAAGCTTAGCATACCTACTATTTTATCCAATTGTATGTTTTGTTCAATGATATTTGTTGATATAGGGACCAACCAACCAATTGTTTTTCCATAGACTTTTTAGAGTATATCATTCAAATTCTTGAAATCAATATGGCAATTATGGTTTATAACAAAAGTTTAGGGTCTCATATAACACGTAACCAAAAAAAGTTGGGTCCTTCAGCTCAATTTTTTTTCCAGGGTAGCCATTTCGAAAATGGGTGAATTTCGCGGTAAAAATTCTCAAAATTCTGAAATGTTTACCTGTTAATTATCATTACCTGAACTTTTGGGAAAAAAATTAATCGGACTAACAAAATTTATATCAACATTTCTTATGGATAGTAGGCTACATATCTATTTTGTTACTTCATAATATACTGGCCAATCAGTGGCTGCCAGACATTTTATCCCTGGCTCAATTTTCTATATACAGGGGATGTTTCAAAAGTCTATTTTTTCAATTGGTTGGTTGTTCCCTATAAAATGAAGTACAATATACACACTTAACAATATATGGTATACACAAATAACTATATATGGTACACACATAACCATATATGGTATATACATTACTATTTATGGTATACACATAACCATATACATTGTTGTATGGTATATACATTACCATTTATGGTATACACATAACCATATATGGTATACACACATAACCATATATGGTATACACACATAACTATATATGGTATACAAACATAACTATATATGGTTACACACATATAACTATATATGGTATACAAACATAACTATATATGGTATACAAACATAACTATATATGGTATACATACATAACTATATATGGTTACACACACATAACCATATATGGTATACACACATAACTATATATGGTATACAAACATAACTATATATGGTATACACACATATAACTATATATGGTATACAAACATAACCATGTATGGTAATACATACTTAACTATATATGGTATACACAAATAATCATATATGGTATACATATATAGAGAGAATGCATGGTCAGCGTCTTAAAATATAAGCTGTACATTTTGGATTTTTGCTAGGGTAAAGAAAGACAAAAGTGGCGATCCTTGGCGAGCCATTTTTGTCTTTCTGTCCCGAGCCAAGTATACAGCTTAAATTTCAAGACACTGACCATGTATTCTATTTATCCTGCAACAGTTATCAAAAATGATTATTTTGAAGTGAAACGGTATCAACAATGATCCCAATATGGTCGCCTTTTAAACGTGGTTTCACTTGGAAGTAGGTCAGTCGAATTGACGCACGTGATAAGATTCCAAAATACAGCTGTTTTTCTGTCACTGCCGTATACAGCAAAAATATATATGGTGGGTATATTCCGACAATGCGGTGGCAGTTGCAGAATAAAACTATATATGGAATACACACTTAACCATATATGGTATCGGTATACCAATAAAGGACTGATTTATCCTTAATTTACAAGGATTCAGGTTACTGTTTATCTACTTATATTAAAAATCACCACATAAGTTATACAGTTTTATATTTAATCAGGGAGAAAAAGAAAAAAAAATATGCATTTGTAAGCCTGTATTTTTATTATTTTTAAATATAGAACAATATGAATTACAAATATGTAAATATATATATAGTCAGTAAAATCTTAGAGTAGTGTAACAATTGTGTTTTTTTTTTATTATTATTGTTGAGTGTATGCCGTTGTGCGGCGTCTGTCATCCGTCCGGTGTCCGTCAATCATCCGACGTCACTATTTTGACCACCTCTCATTTACCACAGAATCCAGTATTATGATATTGGGCAATTGTCAGGATGCGATAAAGAGATTTTTACTTTCCCTTTCTGCTTTGCTGATAGATTGGCAGATACTATCACGCAGAGTTTATCGATACTATATGAAAAAAAGCATTGGCACCACTGATTGTGATGTGAGAACCTCTTTCATAGAACAAAACAAAACTATTTTTCTTGCTTGAAAAACGACGAGTTGCCATCTATAGATTATTAAACACAATGCAAGAAATGTACGGACGGAGCCTGGTATAAGAGAGCTGAATAATATCGCCAGTTTTTGTCCATACATTTATATGCTATATTTTGAATGTAATATAAGGGAGATAACTCTGTCTCACTTATTCCCAGTTTCGTATAAATGTCGTATTAACCTGTTATTTACAATGTATGTGGCATATTATTATACTTCATGTTTATAACAGTGCCTGTGGTTAGCCGAAATGTATCACGTGGAAGGGAGACAAAACATCATATCTCCATGAGGCGCGTGAGTAATGAAGATAAATATCATATATCGTAGGACCGCGTGTCCCCATGGCGACCCCCACATTCTGTTGCCAGGAGTTGCCTCCCTTCCAGTTGTTTACAAATGGCGTACACACAGAAACGCAAATGTTTTCGTGCAGTCAAAGAAGCAGAAAAAAAGATAAAATTCTTAGAAACAAAGATTTCTAATAACACGAAAATATCAACAAATGTACACGCCAACTGTTTCCAAGTGACACGAGTTTGTGATAGAAATGATATTTCATATCTTCAGTTTATTTTTTAGTATTATCATTCATTACTTATTATGTTTCGGTATAATAAACAATGTATGGCCCTGAATGCATGGTAATATGAAGGTTTGTTTGAAGAATTGGTGCATATCGTGCCAAGTAATCATTTAAACACCATCAGCCAGCTGTCGCGAGCTCATTTATCGGATTCATACCCGTTGTACCGGTTAAAATCTGTCTATCAGTAATGGTGCAAACCGTCAGAATTAAACCAAACCTGTTCCTGCGGTTTTTTTTTAATCAATTCACTTAGATCCAAGATGGCGGGACGGTGATGCTTCATTCGCCTTGCAAACCCAGGTAACTGCTCTACATGCTCCTCAATAATATGAAATGATTGAAAAGAAAAGTCTTTGCTTTCGCAAAAAAAACAACAAAGATGAATTATTTCACTTCCTAGTAGACATAACCGGACCTCAGACACTTGTTCGACTTTGTAGTTGTATCTGAACAAACTACAAAAGTAAAACGAAATAAGATCTGTATTATAGACCTAGATATATTTCTTCATCCCTGTCACGTGTCTGTGTCTTCACTCCGATCTCGAAAATTTTTTCATTACAACCCCCCCCACCCCTTTAACGTAAGTGGCTGCTACTGATAAATTAAATATCTAAACGCCGTCTATAAGATATCTACATCTTAACGATCTTACTTCCTTGTCTATAAGATATCTACATCTTAACAAACTTACTTCCTTGTCTATAAGATATCTACATCTTAACGAGCTTACTTCCTTGTCTATAAGATATCTACATCTTAACAATCTTACTTCCTTGTCTATAAGATATCTACATCTTAATAACGAGCTTACTTCCTTGTCTATAAGATATCTACATCTTAACGAGCTTACTTCCTTGTCTATAAGATATCTACATCTTAACGATCTTACTTCCTTGTCTATAAGATATCTACATCTTAACAAACTTACTTCCTTGTCTATAAGATATCTACACCTTAACGAGCTTACTTCCTTGTCTATAAGATATCTACATCTTAACGAGCTTACTTCCTTGTCTATAAGATATCTGCATCTTAACGAGCTTACTTCCTTGTCTATAAGATATCTACATCTAAACGAGCTTACTTCCTTGTCTATAAGATATCTACACCTTAACGAGCTTACTTCCTTGTCAATAAGATATCTACATCTTAACGAGCTTACTTCCTTGTCTATAAGATATCTACATCTTAACGAGCTTACTTCCTTGTCTATAAGATATCTACATCTTAACTAGCTTACTTCCTTGTCTATAAGATATCTACATCTAAACGAGCTTACTTCCTTGTCTATAAGATATCTACATCTTAACGATCTTACTTCCTTGTCTATAAGATATCTACATCTTAACGAGCTTACTTCCTTGTCTATAAGATATCTACATCTTAACAATCTTACTTCTTTGTCTATAATATATCTACATCTAAACGAGATTACTTCCTTGTCTATAAGATATCTACATCTTAACGATCTTACTTCCTTGTCTATAAGATATCTACATCTTAACAATCTTACTTCCTTGTCTATAAGATATCTACATCTTAACGAGCTTACTTCCTTGTCTATAAGATATCTACATCTTAACGAGCTTACTTCCTTGTCTATAAGATATCTACATCTTAACAATCTTACTTCCTTGTCTATAAGATATCTACATCTTGATAACGAGCTAACTTCTTTGTCTATAAGATATCTACATCTTAACGAGCTTACTTCCTTGTCTATAAGATATCTACATCTTAACGATCTTACTTCCTTGTCTATGAGATATCTACATCTTAACGAGCTTACTTCCTTGTCTATAAGATATCTACATCTTAACGATCTTACTTCCTTGTCTATAAGATATCTATATCTTAACGATCTTACTTCCTTGTCTATAAGATATCTACATCTTAACGATCTTATTTCCTTGTCTATAAGATATCTACATCTTAACGATCTTACTTCCTTGTCTATAAGATATCTATATCTTAACGATCTTACTTCCTTGTCTATAAGATATCTACATCTTAACGAGCTTACTTCCTTGCCTATAAGATATCTACATCTTAACAATCTTACTTCCTTGTCTATAAGATATCTACACCTTAACGAGCTTACTTCCTTGTCTATAAGATATCTACATCTTAACGAGCTTACTTCCTTGTCTATAAGATATCTACATCTTAACAATCTTACTTCCTTGTCTATAAGATATCTACATCTTAATAACGAGCTTACTTCTTTGTCTATAAGATATCTACATCTTAACGAGCTTACTTCCTTGTCTATAAGATATCTACATCTTAACAATCTTACTTCCTTGTCTATAAGATATCTACATCTTAATAACGAGCTTACTTCTTTGTCTATAAGATATCTACATCTTAACGAGCTTACTTCCTTGTCTATAAGATATCTACATCTTAACGATCTTACTTCCTTGTCTATGAGATATCTACATCTTAACGAGCTTACTTCCTTGTCTATAAGATATCTACATCTTAACGATCTTACTTCCTTGTCTATAAGATATCTACATCTTAACGACCTTGCTTCCTTGTCTATAAGATATCTATATCTTAACGATCTTACTTCCTTGTCTATAAGATATCTACATCTTAACGATCTTATTTCCTTGTCTATAAGATATCTACATCTTAACGATCTTATTTCCTTGTCTATAAGATATCTACATCTTAACGATCTTACTTCCTTGTCTATAAGATATCTATATCTTAACGATCTTACTTCCTTGTCTATAAGATATCTACATCTTAACGAGCTTACTTCCTTGCCTATAAGATATCTACATCTTAACAATCTTACTTCCTTGTCTATAAGATATCTACACCTTAACGAGCTTACTTCCTTGTCTATAAGATATCTACATCTTAACGAGCTTACTTCCTTGTCTATAAGATATCTACATCTTAACAATCTTACTTCCTTGTCTATAAGATATCTACATCTTAATAACGAGCTTACTTCTTTGTCTATAAGATATCTACATCTTAACGAGCTTACTTCCTTGTCTATAAGATATCTACATCTTAACAATCTTACTTCCTTGTCTATAAGATATCTACATCTTAATAACGAGCTTACTTCTTTGTCTATAAGATATCTACATCTTAACGAGCTTACTTCCTTGTCTATAAGATATCTACATCTTAACGATCTTACTTCCTTGTCTATGAGATATCTACATCTTAACGAGCTTACTTCCTTGTCTATAAGATATCTACATCTTAACGATCTTACTTCCTTGTCTATAAGATATCTACATCTTAACGACCTTGCTTCCTTGTCTATAAGATATCTATATCTTAACGATCTTACTTCCTTGTCTATAAGATATCTACATCTTAACGATCTTATTTCCTTGTCTATAAGATATCTACATCTTAACGATCTTACTTCCTTGTCTATAAGATATCTTGATCTTAACGATCTTACTTCCTTGTCTATAAGATATCTACATCTTAACGAGCTTACTTCCTTGCCTATAAGATATCTACATCTTAACAATCTTACTTCCTTGTCTATAAGATATCTACACCTTAACGAGCTTACTTCCTTGTCTATAAGATATCTACATCTTAATGAGCTTACTTCCTTGTCTATAAGATATCTACATCTTAACAATCTTACTTCCTTGTCTATAAGATATCTACATCTTAATAACGAGCTTACTTCTTTGTCTATAAGATATCTACATCTTAACGAGCTTACTTCCTTGTCTATAAGATATCTACATCTTAACAATCTTACTTCCTTGTCTATAAGATATCTACATCTTAATAACGAGCTTACTTCTTTGTCTATAAGATATCTACATCTTAACGAGCTTACTTCCTTGTCTATAAGATATCTACATCTTAACGATCTTACTTCCTTGTCTATGAGATATCTACATCTTAACGAGCTTACTTCCTTGTCTATAAGATATCTACATCTTAACGATCTTACTTCCTTGTCTATAAGATATCTACATCTTAACGACCTTGCTTCCTTGTCTATGAGATATCTATATCTTAACGATCTTACTTCCTTGTCTATAAGATATCTACATCTTAACGACCGTACTTCCTTGTCTATAAGATATCTACATTTTAACGATCTTACTTCCTTGTCTATAAGATATCTACATCTTAACGATCTTACTTCCTTGTCTATAAGATATCTACATCTTAACGATCTTACTTCCTTGTCTATGAGAGCCCAACTGCCCTATGATGTCCCCAGAAGCCAAAGCGCTGACTTACATGTAAACTGCATAAACTCAGAGATAACCATGATCGTATTACACTAAAATGTGCTGTATACAAATATGATCAGAGCTTGTCGTGAAGTGATGGTCAAAACATAGCTGTAATGTCATCCATTGCTATTTGGGTACTTTATCCAACAAATGCAAAGACATCTCCTGTACCCGTACGATTGGTTACTAATTGGTACACAAAAATGCACCCATCTGACACATATAGTTATCTTATTGGACAGTTCAAGGTAACTTATTGGACACATATAGTTACCTTATTGGACGGTTATAGGTAACTTATTGGACACATATAGTTACCTTATTGGACGGTTACAGGTAACTTATTGGACACATATAGTTACCTTATTGGACAGTTACAGATAACTTATTGGACACATATAGTTACCTTATTGGACGGTTACAGATAACTTATTGGACACATATAGTTACCTTATTGGACGGTTACAGGTAACTTATTGGACACATATAGTTACCTTATTGGACACATTTATGATACAAATACTAAAAGGTCATTGTTTTACGTCTATTAAATTGCACCATAGTAGTAATGTATAGGCTTGTAAAAATATCAATGTTTTTGAGTGGATTTGCTGTTTAGGTGCCCCTTAAGTAAGAAAACTCTTGGACAGAAGCGCATTAGACTGCCCAATGTTTTACATATAGACATTTTCGGGATTATATCCTTAACATAGACATTTTCACTTGACTTATAATTGTTCAGAAACAAATAGTTATCTGCTGAATTCTTCAACTGAAAAATACGTACTGTACGGTGTTTACTCATTTCTGAATAAAAAATACCGGAGGTGTCCCGGAAATTGTCCTTTCACCTTCATGTGTATATTCGCTTGTATGCATGTTTTAATGCATGGTTAGTGTAAAATACATTTTGACAAAAAATCGGATACATATAACAGAGAGGGGCTGTGTCAACAATGACATTGTCAAACATGGTATCAATCCAATTAAAATCTAGATGGTCATTCCCACTACTTTACATGAACATCTAACAGCATCCCATAAAATTAAGGGGTCACGTTCTGATGACCTTTGAGATGTTTGTATTTCACTTTCAGGGCGAATTGTAAACTTGTCGATATCATCGAAGAAAACCATTTCGTCACAGTATGCATCTGATGCAAACCACAACATGTATACATGTAGCTATATGAATTTTGGGACAAAATGACTTGAAATAAATTGACAGATTAAACAAGCCATGCTAATTCGGACAAATAAATTTCACTTCCAAGATTCTGGAAGTAGTCATTTGATTGGCTAATCCAAAAGGTCACCCCGACGTGACCCCTTATGGGATGTTGTTAGATGTTCATGTAAAGTAGTGAGAATGACCATCTAGATTTTAATCAGATTAATATAGTATGGTTTGGTTTGGTTTGGTTTATTTTGTTTAACGTCCTATTAACAGCTAAGGTCATTTAAGGACGGCCTCCCATGCGTGCGACATGCATGCGTGTGGTGAGTGCGTATGTGTGTTTTGGAAGGCTGCAGTATGTTCGTGTTAAGTCTCCTTGTGATAGGCCGGAACTTTTGCCGATTTATAGTGCTACATCAGCAGGACACCCCACCCGGTCACATTATACTGACAAAGGGCGAACCAGTCGTCCCACTCCTTGTATGCTGAGCGCTAAGCAGGAGCAGCAACTACCATTTTTTAAGACTCTGGTATGTCTCGGCCAGGGGACAGAACCCAAAGCCTTCCTCACAGGGGCGAACGCTCAACTGAAGACCAAAAGTGAGGCATTGTCAAGGGAGACATTAGGAAGAAGAAAGTTGTTCAGAAAGAAGAGAAAATATAAGATCCCAAATAGTCGCCTTTTACGATCATGCAATGGGGGCAGCAGGTAGGTTGAGCCTAATATGTACCATAAGAGGTAAAGGAATGCTTCTCCAACCTTATTCTAAACCACTCTTTTCGCACACTGGTCCTGTCTCGTGCACCTTTGTTGTTGAGGCCGTCAAATCTCCTGTACCCTGTCCTCTCTTAGGTTAGAACGTCAAAGCTCCTGTATCCTGCCCTCTCTTAGGTTAGAACCTAAAATCTCCTGTTTCCTGCCCTCTCGCAAGTTATGACGTCAACATTCCTGTATCCTGCCCTCTCTTAGATTAGGACGTCAACATTCCTGTATCCTGCCCTCTCTTAGATTAGGAAGTCATAGTTCCTGTCCCTTGCCCTGTCACAGGTTAGGGGGCCACAGTTCCTGCCTCTTGGCCCCGTACCACAGTTCCTGCCCCTTGGCCCCGTACCACAGTTCCTGCCCCTTGGCCCCGTACCACAGTTCCTGCCTCTTGGCCCCGTACCACAGTTCCTGCCCCTTGGCCCCGTACCACAGTTCCTGCCCCTTGGCCCCGTACCACAGTTCCTGCCCCTTGGCCCCGTACCACAGTCCCTGCCTCTTGTTCCACTTACGGATATATACATATAGTTGTACATGTATATAACATAACAACACACACAAAAACTCGAGCACAAACATGCACCCAATCGCCTAGCTAGAAATACTACCAACTTATATCAGTGCACCACATCCACGTTCTTATAAAGAACGTTTCAATGGCACATATATTATTTAGCCACGTCATATCATGTCCACCACACACTTGGAGTCGACGATGACTCATTTTTTTAAAGTCGCACATTAAATTTTCACGAAGTTTTCTGACTTACTGAGGTACTGTGTTTTATCAATGTAATTTTAGTGATTTTTATGCAGTATACATTTACATGGTAACAAGGTAATATTTAATCATAATTCTAATTTGCTTGCCAATTGTTTAAAAGAATCCGTTCGAGAAGATAGCAGATGGTTCTCACAACAATTTTATATAAAACATGCATCCTCGTTTCTTATAGGGTAGTTGCTATATATAGGTACTTCCTAGTCCGACGTGTACAATATATATATATATGTCTGATACGGCTAGCAATAACTCATGGTCGGGTATAAGTGGAGCCTTCTGAACCAATAGTTAATGGAACTCTATGACACTTTTATCAAACAGCTTACAAAAGGTTTTTGTTAAAATCAACCATAAATTGATGTATGTTTAAAAAGTGTATTATCCCTTGATTTATCAGACTTGACTAATTAATTTTGAACATGCTATCGAAAATAATTGATCATGTGTATATATGTATTTAACCTGTTTTGTTTCCTTAAAGCTTATCTAATTATGATACCAACGTCCATTTACGAGATTATTTTAATAAGGTCATTATTCAAATATTGAAAACTTTTTGATGTTTAAGGAAGAAACATTCTTCACGATCGATCTTTCATGTATTTGAGGTGATAAAAATCGTATAATAATTTGGTTCCATTAAGGTGTAGAATTTCTTCTTCCCTGAAACTATAAAACAAACAATTTCTGTTTCATAAAGCCGTGTAATCCCACTTCTTCTCCCAAACTGCTGATATATAATTGATAAAACAAATGGACAGATTTGAGTGTTGAAGCCTTTTCTTCACTCGACCCTCTCATACATAAATTTTGAAAAACTTGAAGGGTTTTAAATTTTCATAATGCTGTTTCAGTCCTACCGCCCCCTGCCTCGATTCGCGTATATATAGGAGGTAAACTACGGTAGCTGATTTGTGCCAATATCTTTATTCTCGTTCTTCTTTCGTCTTAATGTTGATTAATGTTCGTCTTTTTGGGGCGAAAAGTCGAACAGACGAAAAGACAAAAATAATGAACCCGACAAGATGAGAATTGAAGTCGCTAATTTGCGTGCATTTATTTCGTCTTATTTGCGTATGATGTTTCGTCTTTCGTCTTTTCGGGGCGAAACGAAAGGACGAAATGGCACAAATCAGCCACCGTAGTAAGCAGACCAACGATATCTTATTTTGATATCCCAATTAGTCGTAATTATCTGTATAATTACAATTTGGTTACATACATTACAAAACGGGAAGAAACATACGGTAGCGAATTTAAAAGAAACTTAAGTATATTAAGTGTTTTATTACTGTACTATTATCTGACCTTTTGACCTATCTTCAAAGTCTTAACGTGGACACAGGAAGAACATGTTTAATTTGATTTAAGTTTTGTGAACGTATATCAAGGACTGATCTAATACTGGTTGTAGAAGAAGTTAAGATTATAGGGTATGCCAATGACTCATCAGATGAATCAAATTCAAATGGAATTATTTAAATACTGGATCTAGATGAAGTTTTGTCTGAAGAGTATTTATAACTTAGAGTAAAAAACCTTCATCAAATGATATTATTCTAATATCTGTTCTAGACGAAGTTTGGATTTGTAGAGTATGTATGATTTATTGGTTAAATCCTATCGAAGGGGTATTATTCTAATATTGGATCTAGACGAAGTTGAGTTTGTCCTGAATTATGACATACCAAAGTTATATACCCAGATAATGACAAACTAAAGTCCTGTGATGAAGGCTTTAGGTCCCGTCCCCAGATAATGACATAAGGTAAACATTTAAGCATTGAACTGCTTTCAGTTGGAAGTTATGGGCTGATGAATGCCAACTGGACAAAGGCAAATTTAATGAAGCGCATTCATCAGCCCATAACTTCCAAAAGAAAGCAGTTCAATGCTTATATTTACATTTGACAACGATTTTTAAAGACTATATCCAGGAATTTTGCTCCGACGATGAATGAACAAATTATTATCGTCAAAGACGGAACAGCCTTTTCAACAGCCATCTTTCGTTATCGCCGACGTGACAATTATGACGTCATTATATTAATGACGTCATAATAAAGATTGGGAAGTTATGGACTCATAACTGCCAAGTGAGCTTGGTAAAGTTATATAGTGGGGCTGTAGTGTAAATGTAAATATATCGATAATTTATCTGTGCTCCAGCGTTCGTACCAAACAAGCCAAAGTTCGCAAAAATAAAAACCCACTATTCATTTGATGTATATGAAAATATATAGAGATCCTATGTATAACTTCAAATTTGTTTATGATATTTTGTAGTTGCTTGTTTTGTAAACATGACATCGATGATACTACACACTGCTATATGAATAACGTAATACACGTACATTCAATTTCTTTTCTTATATTTGTTTATTTATTTATTTTTGACAATACCTGACCGTAAACAAATACAGGAACTTAAAGATCACGTCAGATTTCACCTAACAATATAACATTAACACACGGACATCATGGTTTATAAGTATATATATCATAGATTAACCAAAACACTTACTAGATAATAACAAAAACATTTAAGAAAGACAATTGGATTTCTATTGTCTTATACAAGATTGTTTTTCTACGATTGAGATTTTTTAATCTGCTGGCAAGTTTGATTAAAACCGTCATTGTTCAGATGGCTGTGTATACCTTCTTCCTTGTTCAGTGTGAAGGTTTTTTTTTTAATCCCGCTGAAAATCTAGTGAAATACATTTCCAGCAACCTTGCACACACTCAAATAACATTGCATTCCTAACATAATTATGATGGTGATACCAGCAACTGTCTTTATTTGTCTCCTACTGGTGAAACCTTCTTATAGAAAGTATGTACGTAACGCTAAAGGTTGTCTGCGCTCTAGTGACTTCATTCAAACAAACAAACAAACAAAAAACACATAAGATATCGAATAGGTTTGAGTTTAAATGGTCTCAAGGTCAATATCACTGTTTCTATTTTAGGGGGGCGGCAGGGGACATGCATTGTTTTAGCAATATCCGGTATGCTTGTTTAAAGCTGTTATGACGAAAGAAGTCATCATTTCGTTGAAAGCACAAAGACAAAATTATTTGGAGACATATTGGGAACAGCAACAGGAAGTAAGAATTGGGGACAAACAAAATGACGTATTTATAAGAAAAAAGTTATTTATTTATTTTTCAAAGACTGTTTTCTAAATTTGAATCTTAATCATCAGAAACCGTGATAGCGTACTACCAACAGCTATTTACATTTAGCAACAGGGCTTGTCTATATTTTATCTTTTGATGATATCTTCTCATGTTAACAAATTTACATATGACTCAATTAAACAGGTATACAGTTTTTTAGATGATGATATTATCACCAAAATTGACCATTTTCAATGAATTTCTTTCGATTTTTTTTTACAGAACCCGCATTACGCTTGTCAAATTCTGCAATAGCGATATGCCAACACGACTGGAATTTTGATTTCATAGTACTAAGAATGACATTACGGAATTGAAATGTAGTCTTGTCAATAGTGCCAACATTAAAAAAAAAAAAAAAAAAAAAGTAAAACAAAAGTATCAATAATGGTTTCTAAGAAATAGTAACAGTTGTATGATGTCCCTGACATCACTGTCGAGTCCCTGGAGGACATTACACAGTTGTTGATTGGGGTTGAGGGTATCAGATGATTTTTTTGAACCCAAAGACAAAATATTGCATAACAGTTAAGAGGTGTCCCAAACATCATTGACGGGTCCTAGGATGACATAACAGTTAAGAGGTGTCCCAAACATCATTGACGGGTCCTAGGATGACATAACAGCTTAGTGGTGTCCCAAACATCATTGACGGGTCCTAGGATGACATAACAGCTTAGTGGTGTCCCAAACATCATTGACGGGTCCTAGGATGACATAACAGTTAAGAGGTGTCCCAAACATCATTGACGGGTCCTAGGATGACATAACAGTTAAAAGGTGTCCCAAACATCATTGACGGGTCCCAGGAGGACGTAACGCTTGAGCCGTATCCTTATATCATTGACGAGTCCTAAGAAGACGTAACATTGTATGTTCAGCTTTATATCTATGTCGACACGTACTCTATCTGTTACTAAATTTACGCTGAAATGTGATATTCACCCGTGTCTGAGTAGCAAGACTGAGTAACTAGGATGAGTATCTAGGATGATTAACAATACTGAACAACTAGGCCGAGTAACTTAGCTGGGCAACTAGGCTTGGTAACAAAGCTGAATAACAAGGCTGAGTATTTAGTCTTAGTAGAAAGGCTTCTCTAGGCTGAGTTTCTTGGCTGAATAACAAGGCTGAGTATCTAGACTGAGTGTCTTGGCTGAATAACAAGGCTGAGCAAAACGGCTGAATAACAAGACTCAGAAACAAGGATGAGTAACAAGATGAGTATCGATACTGAGTAACACGGTTCAGTTACAAGGCTGAGTTACAAGAAGGATTAATTATGAAGAGTATGTAGTCTGAGTAATAAGGTTGGATATAGGCTGGGTAACAAGGCTGAATAACAAGACTCGGTTCTAGTCTAAGTCACAAGCCGGGGTAACAAGCCTGAGTAACAAGGCTTGGTTCTAGGCTGAATAATAAGGTTGAGAAACACGACTGAGTAACAAAACTGAGTAACATAGCTGAACATCTAGGCTGGGTATTTATGTTGAGTAACAAGGCTGAGTACATATGCTGAAAAACTGAGGTGAGTATCTAGGCTGAGTAACAAGGCTGAGTAACAAGGCTGAGTAACAAGGCTGATTAACAAGGCTAGGTAACAAGGCTGAGTAACAAGGCTGAGTATCACAGCTTAGTAACAAGGATGGGTAACTGTTCTTTAATGCATATACCAACCACACATATATATTTACGATGAAATAATAGGTCATTTTAAATGACATTTAAACACGCCCGTGTTCTATCCTTTATTAGATTTTAAGTGTAGTGTTACACTGGTTTGTCTGGTTTTTGTAAACCTACTGCTTATGATGAAAGATTGTGCATCAGTTATTGAAACTGTTTGTGTGTGTTAGGCCTCGCCTGAGTCACCTTGTGTTACATATATTATGAAGCGCAACCTTACTAGTGAGACAACACAGTTAGATACTATAGATTGTTTTCGTTTGAAAGTTGATAATGATGGGTTTTTCCATCCCTTGCTGGTATACAGTACAGTATTTTTAAACAACGTAATATACATTAGTAAACAACGTACTACACACAGGTAAACAATGTACTACATACAGGTAAACAACGTACTCCACACAGGTAAACAATGTACTACACACAGGTAAACAACGTACTACACACAGGTAAATAATATACTGCACACAGGTAATCAATGTACTACAAACAGGTAAGCAACGTACTACACACAGGTTAACAACGTACTACACACAGGTAAATAATGTACTACACACAGGTAAGCAACGTACTACACACAGGTTAACAACGTACTACACACAGGTAAATAATGTACTTCACCCAGGTAATCGATGCACTTTATACAGGCAAACAATTTACTATACATATTATTTACGAGTAAACAACTTATTATATACTGGTTAACAATATGCCTCCAAACTTTCATATGTTAGGCTCTAAAACATCACATGTGTGCCTCTAAATATTCACAGGTGTTCCCACAATCTTCCATCAAAATCATAATAAAAGTATTTTGTACAAAAACATATTTGTGAATAGCAGCTTTATAATAAATACACTAATTGAAACTAAAACTACATCACACAGTAATATTTTGTCCTTCTGTCAATTAAACTGGGATTTTGAAAACTCCTTTTTTTATTATTTGTATCGGAGTCTAATGGATCGTAAACAAGTCTTAGAGGCGTAGGTGAATTTTCAAAATGAACCGACAATGTGCTTTAAACTGCTCCAAGTCATTTTTTGTATTCAACAAAGATGTTTTATATGAATGTCACATCTATACTGTATACCTGATATTTTTCGCCCCAGGTTATTTTCGCCCTTGAGCAACACAACAGATATTCGCCCCGCTTTAATGTCGCCCTAAACTACTTTTAGAAATGTCTTTTTCTCGTTTACAATCGAAAAATTCCGTTCGGAATTCTCGATACAATTGCACTCGGAACATTCGGGTTTATCGTGTTCCCCCACTTTCCTTTCTTTGCATATCCCGATGAGGTATGAAATGTGATCAGGTGTGAAATATACCACGTTTACCTGCGTTCAGTTTTACCCTTACCTAAAATTGATTCAAGTAGTATCAGGTAGTTTATGCATATTTTACCATCGTTTTATCGAGTGAACGTTTGAAGTATGGTTTTGTTATTAAGTCGGTATTGTTATTATCCTGGTCTCAGACTAAAAATATTTAAGATAATTGATACAACGCAAAATATATTCAAGTGATATAAAATTGTTTCGCATGTTCCATGTTTGTTTGTACGGCAGACGGCATAGTAAGGTATAAGGCTGGATCAGTTATATTTCGTACTTTTCAAGATTTCCCCACAAGAAAGTGATGCGGTGACATTTTAAATAATTAGAAATATGTATGAACAACATTGAATGCTCCTGCACGTCACCTTATTTTGACCTCCACAAACAATTTCAGGATTGTACATTGTGAAAAACATCGTGACTTCCGGATACAATTTACATCCATCATTAAACAGATAGCGAAGCAACAGTTTTATAAACTGAACACCAATATTCGATACTCCGACAATTTTATTAAGTATAATGGTGATCGTAGAATTAATATTATACTCTGCCAGCTGAGGAATTTTGCTAGTAATCCCAATAATGATATTTTAACTCTGATCTTAGTGACAGTTCAGCCTGTCTGTGTGGTTTCCCAAATTATTTTGAAATTTGAAGAAGTTTTTCAGTTCGCTGTAGGTTCGGCTTGAACAGTTCTACCACATCATGTAACATGCTATGTAAACTAAGTTTTTTTTTTGGTTTGGTTTTTTTTTTTTTTTTTTGCAGATGATATAGGAAAATTGGTTGTGGCCGGGGACCATTTGTTGACAACCTTTGACAGAGTCACGCTTGGATTGTAAATATCAGCTAAGGTATTTAAAGGGGTGGTTTTCTGTAACGATAAACCCTATTTAGGCCGGATTCGTGTCCGTATTGTAAGGAAAATCCTATCCACAGTTAAAGCCATGAACTTGTTATAAAAAAACACATTATCTGCATCACGAACAAGGCGTTCCAAAGCGACTGTTTTGAGAAAGCAAGATTTTGCCGTTCAATTCATGAGGTGAATAATGACTAAAGAGAGTTTCCAGCTATCCATTTTGATAAGGACACCTTACGTCTTAAGTGAGTTTCTAGTTACTACTTTGATAAGGACACCTTACGTCTTAAGTGAGTGTCTAGTTACTACTTTGATAAGGACACCTTACGTCTTAAGTGAGTTTCTAGTTACTACTTTGATAAGGACACCTTATGTCTTAGTGAGTTTCTAGTTACTACTTTGATAAGGACACCTTACGTCTTAAGTGAGTTTCTAGTTACTACTTTGATAAGGACACCTTACGTCCTTAGTGAGTTTCTAGTTACTACTTTGATAAGGACACCTTACGTCTTAGGTGAGTTTCTAGTTACTACTTTGATAAGGACACCTTACGTCTTAAGTGAGTTTCTAGTTACTACTTTGATAAGGACACCTTACGTCTTAAGTGAGTTTCTAGTTACTACTTTGATAAGGACACCTTACGTCTTAAGTGAGTTTCTAGTTACTACTTTGATAAGGACACCTTACGTCTTAAGTGAGTTTCTAGTTACTACTTTGATAAGGACACCTTTACGTCTTAAGTGAGTTTCTAGTTACTACTTTGATAAGGACACCTTACGTCTTAAGTGAGTTTCTAGTTACTACTTTGATAAGGACACCTTACGTCTTAAGTGAGTTTCTAGTTACTACTTTGATAAGGACACCTTACGTCTTAAGTGAGTGTCTAGTTACTATTTTGATAAGGACACCTTACGTCTTAAGTGAGTTTCTAGTTACTACTTTGATAACGACACCTTACGTCTTAAGTGAGTTTCTAGTTACTATTTTGATAACGACACCTTACGTCTTAAGTGAGTTTCTAGTTACTACTTTGATAAGGACACCTTACGTCTTAAGTGAGTGTCTAGTTACTACTTTGATAAGGACACCTTACGTCTTAAGTGAGTTTCTAGTTACTACTTTGATAAGGACACCTTACGTCTTAAGTGAGTTTCTAGTTACTACTTTGATAAGGACACCTTACGTCTTAAGTGAGTTTCTAGTTACTACTTTGATAAGGACACCTTACGTCTTAAGTGAGTTTCTAGTTACTACTTTGATAAGGACACCTTTTGTCTTTAGTGAGTTTCTAGTTACTACTTTGATAAGGACACCTTACGTCTTTAGTGAGCTTCTAGTTACTACTTTGATAAGGACACCTTACGTCTTTAGTGAGTTTCTAGTTACTACTTTGATAAGGACACCTTACGTCTTAAGTGAGTTTCTAGTTACTATTTTGATAAGGACACCTTACGTCTTAAGTGAGTTTCTAGTTACTACTTTGATAAGGACACCTTACGTCTTAAGTGAGTTTCTAGTTACTACTTTGATAAGGACACCTTACGTCTTAAGTGAGTTTCTAGTTACTACTTTGATAAGGACACCTTACGTCTTAAGTGAGTTTCTAGTTACTACTTTGATAAGGACACCTTACGTCTTAGGTGAGTTTCTAGTTACTACTTTGATAAGGACACCTTACGTCTTTAGTGAGTTTCTAGTTACTACTTTGATAAGGACACCTTACGTCTTAGGTGAGTTTCTAGTTACTACTTTGATAAGGACACCTTACGTCTTTAGTGAGTGTCTAGTTACTACTTTGATAAGGACACCTTACGTCTTTAGTGAGTTTCTAGTTACTATTTTGATAAGGACACCTTACGTCTTAAGTGAGTTTCTAGTTACTACTTTGATAAGGACACCTTACGTCTTAAGTGAGTTTCTAGTTACTATTTTGATAAGGACACCTTACGTCTTAAGTGAGTTTCTAGTTACTACTTTGATAAGGACACCTTACGTCTTAAGTGAGTGCCTAGTTACTATTTTGATAAGGACACCTTACGTCTTTATTGAGTTTCTAGTTACTACTTTGATAAGGACACCTTACGTCTTAGTGAGTTTCTAGTTACTATTTTGATAAGGACACCTTACGTCTTAGTGAGTTTCTAGTTACTACTTTGATAAGGACACCTTACGTCTTAAGTGAGTTTCTAGTTACTACTTTGATAAGGACACCTTACGTCTTAAGTGAGTTTCTAGTTACTACTTTGATAAGGACACCTTACGTCTTTAGTGAGTTTCTAGTTACTACTTTGATAAGGACACCTTACGTCTTAGTGAGTTTCTAGTTACTACTTTTGATAAGGACACCTTACGTCTTAGGTGAGTGTCTAGTTACTACTTTGATAAGGACACCTTACGTCTTAGGTGAGTTTCTAGTTACTACTTTGATAAGGACACCTTACGTCTTAGGTGAGTTTCTAGTTACTACTTTGATAAGGACACCTTACGTCTTAAGTGAGTTTCTAGTTACTACTTTGATAAGGACACCTTACGTCTTAGGTGAGTTTCTAGTTACTACTTTGATAAGGACACCTTACGTCTTTAGTGAGTTTCTAGTTACTACTTTGATAAGGACACCTTACGTCTTAAGTGAGTTTCTAGTTACTACTTTGATAAGAACGCCTTACGTCTTAAGTGAATTTCGAGTTACCCATTTGTTAACTTATAATTGAAGAGTTTCGAGTTATATATTTTGTTAATGGCAGCGTAAGACAGGATTACAATTGCGATAAATTGATGGTTACCGTTAGTCTTAAATATTTACCATTATTCCTTAACGGTTAACCAAACGTGGTTTCTAGATACACTTTATCGCACTAAGATATTTAATATAAGTCTTCAGGGACGTCTAGGTACTGGTCTGTATTTTGTGATAAATTTCCTGTCTAACAGTACCTCTACAATGTAGGTTAAGGTCTTAAAATTCACATATTTCTTAATTTTCTTAATCTGTTAAATTCTGCGGCATTCTGATGTTTCCAAAGGATACATACTCATCATATCGATTATGATTGGTCGCATTAAACGAAATACGTTTCGGGCTTGAGTACGGCAAGAGCAATATGTACTATTACCTCATACGTCTTGTTGAAATAGATGACTGCCTTTGTAACGTGTGCACTATTAAAGGAGTAATATCCATATGTATGTCACTCTCACATGGAATTTGATTTTATCACTGTACCATCATATATATACTTATTCACATAACAAAAATAGTGTTTACAACCTGTTTTAGTTTTAAATGACGGTATTACTGGTAAAGAAGGTAAACCGGAGTTCCTCGAAAGACCACGCCTTCCTAGCTACACATCAACGGCTAATTGCTATGTAATAAACATGCATTTTTTCATATATATATAAATATAGACTACTACGTAAGGTACAGGTCGACAATGTCACGTGATCAGTTTGGTATTTAGGTTCAATTTAACTTCCTGGTTTGCATTATACGTCTGTTGGAGTTTGCTGATAGAATGGGGACTTTTGGTTCCCGAAATTTGGCTCTACTTGGATGTTCCTTTTTCATACTTTCTGTCTTCATAGGGTCGACGGAAGCATGGACTGGGTAAGTATTTCCTTCTAATTTACTCTTTGTTTATTTGCATTTTACTGAAGTGAATTCCATATACACAATTTGAATCATTTTATATACAAAAGTAAAACAGTAGAAGAAAAAATATATTTGTAATATAAAATTCCAACGAGAGTTCAATCAGAATCTGACAACATGTTTTATTCAATTAAATGTAAACTGTAGCGGTGAGTTTCTTTCAGTATCCGTATAATACATATGTGTATAGTACACACAGACGGGATGCTATGGGGAGCTATTGTAGCGTGACATCCCTATTGTGAAGGATAAGTATGGTCTTTGTGTGCCCGAAATGTTTAACCAAAACTGGGAGAGGGGTCTAGATCGGCACCCAAACATATACCTAATACTGAGTGCTGCAAATTTATTGGAACACGAATTCTCGAACGGGCGATTCAAAATCAACAATATCGTTACGTTAAATGACAGTTAATTAAAACAAGAATTAATCTTAAGTCAAACCGCGAGAAAGAAAAAGCATTACCTGTCAAAACACATGCGTACGTTGTAAATGTCCAGGGACATATGTTTCGGTGTGGGTAAAGTGAATTAAATTATACTGTCATTTTTTGTTGTTCAGTGAATGGTGAATATATTTACTGTTGTTCACGGTGCTAGTCTACCGGAACAGAAGTTGATACCGAGAAATAGATAATAAGGTGACTGAGCTAACAGATCAAATTCAGGTAAACGACACGGACCTTCTGGCCTAATGTAAATGTTATTTAACATTTATTTTTAATTAAGTTTAAAAGGAACGAAGCACGTGACAAATAAAATGTGATTGGAGATTTTAAAACAAAACCAAACATGTATGTAGTGAACGAATTGGATGCATTTTGATCAAATTGATTTATTAGCAAAATAAGAGACACATTCACTTAACCAATATCACGTGATGCCGTGACTTTATTTTCTGATCATTCAATTCACTTTTTCATTGGCTAAATTATACAAAAGGTAGTCTATGTGTGCTTACCTGGTTACGTATGGCTCAAGTTGTGGGACAAACAACTGCCTTTTCGTGTATATACGTAGTTATCCAGTTCAGTTTTTAACAGTTAACGCAGCGAAGATTTATAAAAAGCAAGCAAGTGAAAACATCTTAAAATATGAATAGAGTTATATTTATACAGTGAATACCGCATAAAGAACATATATTGGACCGTAAAGCCGTCCTGTCCTTTTATGAATCGTCAGTAAGGCTGTGGGCTAAAGTATCATGCGTTTCCATTGATAATAACTGTATGTGTTGATGTCCAATACCAAATACTATCGGGAAATATTGCGTTACCAATATATTATCCAATCGATCAAGGAAATATTTTAGGAAAAATCTATGATGATAACTAATTGCTTTCTCCGAAATGTCAAACTTGATACATATTTTACTCGTAAACGCCCCTCTTGAGGAAAAGCTGTCTGCACGTCGAGAGAGGCGCAGAGCTAGCGTATACACGGCTAACACACTAGGCGACCAGAATGTGACTCCAGGATTGGACTTTAAAAGATATGAAGATCACATTCCTGACTAGGCGGGTGTTCTGATATGCTTTTAATTATTTATCCTTATTTCTTATTTTTGTTTTTATTTTTTTAGCTTTAAGATGAATACAGTACATTGCATTGTGCTTTTATCAAAAAACAACTCGCTTTGCGTTGTTACTGAAATCTAAGTATATAGTCATTTAAGACAGAAATACCTTAACCAGCCCATTACCATCACGTAAATATCTTCATTTCAGGGGGATTAAGTACCAATTTCGGACAACATAGCTTTCCTAAGGTCAGGAATTAAAACAAAAGTCAAGCTCGCTTAAGTAAGATCTAAACGACGTCCCTTGCTTAGGTAAACTTTGAACGTCATTTCCGCTTATTTACACGCTTAACAACATTCTCTCTTAAGTCAACGCTTAAGGGCAATCCTAGCATAGGTCAACGATGAACGTCATTCCCGCATAGTTACATACTCAACGTCAATCATGGCCTAGTTAAACGCTTAATACACGGACACCTAAATAGACCGTATTGCCAAAGAAAGTGTAGAATTGAAATGTTTTAGTTTTATGTGAAAGAGACCAAATTATCCCTAGTGATTTCTTTGAATCAATTTTGGTGCTTTCGTGCCTCTAAGAATAGCGTTAATGTACATGTATGAAAGACTAAATGTAGCCTGATAATTTTAACCGTCACGTCGAGAATGACGAAAGGTAGACTGGTATATTTAAGTAAACATTTTGGATTTTCATGTGCAGAATAGATCACAAATGTACATAGATATAAAAAAAAAATTTAAGCTGGTATTGGCCATCGCACTCAAATTTAACAAACGGTGTATGTGTATAATTGGCAAAACGCCTTCATCGTACGGTTACATCAGTTCTGTGGCAAGTCTTTATGATAGCCAGTTCACCCGTGACACACACACCATCACACACACACACACACCATCACACGTAGTAATACCCGCCTCATACTTGTTTTATAACAACTACAGGCTTTGTGATCATGTATGTGTAATGCAGTGTTAAACGGAAAATAGAAAGCGTTACATTAAAGAAATTTGAATAAACGCATATGCAATTTTTTCCCCCTTGATTACTAGATAATGACTAGTTGTGATATTTTTTTTATTTCTTGGAGACAAAGATGAAATTATCATTATCATAAAAAAGAAGTTACGAGTATATTACATGTAAGTGCTTTTTCGTTATCTGTACAGTATATGGTATCGGTTATATCTTCATATAGTAGGTACAGTAGGAGAATGACACCTCATGATCAGTATTAAATGTTAAAATGTTACATAATAATAAAGTTAAGATACTGATTTATTACAAGTCAATACAATTGGACTGTATTGTTGATATAGAATTATTGTGACGATAGATGAGGTTAGCATTGCCAATTTACATGTACTCATTGATAAGGACCTGGACTAATTGGCACAACCTCAATACATTTATGTACGAAATGATTCATTAAAACAAATAAGAAACCATTCATAATAAATCGAGATATTTTAAAATGTTCCGCGAGCTAAAGAACACCGGAGAAATATAAGGAATTATCAATTTAAAGCGGCGAGTATAATTTAAAACTCTTTTCTCCTCACTTGAGATAGTATAATTATTTATTTAAGGATTTAAACAGCTTGGGAACCTACTTTCATTTGTGTACTCATTCTGTCTGAAATCCTTTCACCACTATTCAAATGGTGACGTTATTTGCACGCCATGGGCCATTAACATACATTTTATGCCAATGGAAGTGCAAGCAAGATTAAATGATTTAAAAATAAGAACGACACTGTGATCCTGAGTCATTGGATTCTGTAAAAAAATTGATTTCATCAAGAAAAATGCTAAATGATGTGCGAGGGGAATTCAAGCATAAATCAAGTTAACTACAACATCCAGGGAGATGCAAAAGTGCTAGAATTTGTGAAACTTCGAAAAAGATATCGGCGTCTTTTGATAAACATATATATGTGAAATTGTTAATAAAGCTAACTCGATAATGGGGATTTTACGGTGAACAATAGATTGCATGAGCCTGGATAGTTTTAAGTTGTTGCGCACATAGAACCAAGGAAATGTTCAACGTCGAGCAATATAACAAGTACCTGGGCTTAAGGACTTTCCTTATACCGCAATATTACAAAAACTGAATCTTCCAACAAATATAGGAGATCACTTTGCGATATGATAGGGGTCTAAAAAATACTGTCCAGGAAATATGTTAGTGACGTGTCCGATATCTTTAAAATCAGGGAAAGTTCCTCAACACGAGCACATGGCCTTAAGATCTTTAAAATCTTTTGAGATTAAATGCTGGAAAAAATTTCGTTTACACAAAGAACTGTCGATGTATGAAATCCTCTCCCGCAGGAATATTGTTTTAAAGATAACTCGAACTGTAACTGTTTCATTTTTAATAAATTATTTATTACAGAGCTGACTGTTGATGGAATGTGATTTTCTACTTTTTTTCAGAATAACATCTATGTGTCTTTGTACAGTACCTATATATCTATGTATCTATATATAAATGAAGCGAAAGCGTTTTGGTGATATTATTGCTCCATTGAATTTGAATTCACCTTTACATTCACAGCTCATGTGTCATACTGAACGAGTACATGTGCATATATAATATATTTCTTACCGATAATCCAATCCGGATCATAGGCGGGGTGAGTGTAGGCATAAATAGCTTGGTATGTTCGTACTAAAGCGTTCCCGGCCTTTTGTGTCATAAACTGTTAAATGAAATAAATCTATTCAATTATGTTCCACTTAAATCACAATTTTGACTGGACGGGTGATCAAACTCTTACTAAATGTTGAACAGACAATATGTTTAACATTATTTACAATGTACTTCAAAGCTTCATTGAAAACGTCAATGTATTAATTAAATCATAATCCAACGATCAATGAAATAAAATATAAATAAAATATTAAACAGCAGTTACCTCAATCATACGTCAATTTAAGCCAATCACGTGACATACATAGAAAGTAAACTTCCTGAAACTTAACTTTTGTTATCACTACAACCAGACAACGGCGGATTTACAGGCGCAAACGGGAAAGCCCAACACGATTAAGATTAGCAAATGGCAAAATGTTGAACTTAAAAGGATCATAAATTAAATGAGGAAGTTGAAAATGTATTGCGGGAACATGAAACTGAAATGTCGACAAAACATGACAAGACAAATATTTTAACTAAATACTCTAATAACAACAATTTACTTTCAATGTCTGGAGAGTATTTATTCAGATTAAACATTGATGGCTATGATATATATATAAGAAATAAGAAGATAAGGAAGCATAAAAATGGTAAAACTGGACACCACATCAAAACATATCTAAATATTGAACGGTTACCAGTTTTTATTGTAGAGTCGATATAAACTTGAGTGACAGATCAATAGATCGTCATCTGTAATTGACTACAGAATGTCGACAAGATATAACTTAATTAATCAAATTAAGTAACACGTTGGATTACATTTAAAGCAAGTCAATAAGAAACCTTGGTAAATACTAGTCACATCACACTGCTCGGCTAGAGAAAACTTTCGATCGGAAGAACGTTAGACTACTTAGTCAAAGGTCCCACGTTCGATCTCTAGAGAATACATTGAAAAACACTAATGAGCTCGTAGTACATCGGCCCTCATTGTTGTAGATTTCTCATTAAAACATTTATTGGCAGAGCAAAAAATTAAGGGTTTCGTCGATGATGACGTCATATCGACGCGTGCAGAAAATCTCTGAGAGTAATATTGATAACGTTAGTATCAAATTTAATGATGGATTTTGATCAGCTATTAAAATAATACTCAACTAACGTGTACCGCTTGTCATGCGAAATTTTGACTACACATGTAATTAAGATGTTGGATTGACCTTAACATTTCTGCTTGATTCCGTGGCAAACTTTAAAAACATACAATTTTGACTTAAACTTCGTAATTCTCCGGAATTACTTCGATCGGCAGCAGCCACTATTTCGTCATACCCGGGGGATTTTTATCTTTTTTCCATAAAAGTAGGGCAATGCCTTTGTCCTTTCCTGTGTTAGTTCGGTGTATTAAATGACATCTTGATTATATTAACGCACTTAAGCACAACGCAAATAAGGGGAAAAGTTTGCAAAACCTATTAAAACCAAAGTTATTTATAGCCTATTTATACTTCCTGGTCTGGGGATGAAGGAATGTCAAACGAGATCAGTTTACTGCTCTCACCTGCTTTACACAAATAAAGAAATAAAATGTTGGCCGCTGTCCAAAAACCTTTGAAATAAATAAATAAATACAGAAAGAAACTTAACTGAAGAATTGAATGGCGCATCCATTATCTCAGTGGGCCACCTGTGCTCCATCAGGCTGTCAGGATTTATCAAATGGTATGTAGCAAAGCTCGAAAGTGCCAAAGCGGCTACGGACCAACACTGCGTTGTCAAAATAAACAAAAAGCAAAGCAAAATCTGACGATGAAATGCGTCCGACACTGGGCAAAAAAACAACTGCATATGCATTTTTTTGACGACGCATTTTAGGAGACGGCGGACAAACATTTAGTGCGTATGCGTATTTTGTAGAGGCGTGTATGGGCCGTCATAGTAATCACCGTAATCGTCGTAAGTTTTGATGGTAGAATTAAGGCGGGGAGGTTGAGGGTGGTACAATCTTAATAGCTTATGTATTTAACATATCGTTGAAAAGAATGATAATTGCCGATTCCATACCATGTGCGAGTGATATGTAATCAAAAACAAATTGGGAGGGGGGTATTGGCTTATGCTTAGTGTAAAAAAGATAAAGCCTTTTGTTTAGTGTCATCGTAAAAGCAACATATATTTATATTTAGTGCCAATGTCTTCCCTCACAGTGTCATATCAAATTGCGTATTTGTCAAAAATACTAAATCTAAATATTATAAGTGCTACATAAAGTACATAAATATATGAGTTTTATTACCATGGAGACAACATTGAGGACAATGAAAACATTTTACAAATATTTCAATCTATGACTGTCTTTAAATGTATACCACAATCGACAAAGAAGTATGAAATAAAGGGTAAAATCTGATAAAACGTCCGTCATCACAGATATACGTACTATACCATTACCAGTACGAAGAATTGTTTAAACTTACTGGTCATTCTATTACCAACATTTGTTTGAAATTCTTGGTCATATAGTACGGAAAATTTTTGATACTAGTACGAAAAATTGTTTTAAATTCCTGGCAATACTAGTATGAACACGATTTTCAATTCCTGGTCATCATCGAGTCACAAAAGCAACTGGGAATTCATACGGAACGCACCAAACCAGGAAGTTCACGATAGAGTACATCTGATGTCCTCCTGTAGTTTTCTAGTGCAAACAATTTGTTTATAAATTCCTTGTCATACTAGTACGAAAAATTTGTTTATAGATTCCTGAAGTTGTCATACTAATCTGAACAATTGTGTTTAATATTCCTTGTCAAAATACTTCGAACAATTGTTTATAGATTCCTTGCCATACTAATATGAGCCTTTTTTAAAAATAAATTCCTTGCCATACTAGTAGTATGAAAAATTCTTTATAAATTCCTTGTCTAGTAGGAACAATTATTTATAAATTCCTCGTCAAACTAGTACCAACAATTGCTTTTAAGTCCTATACTGTGCTAGCTTAATGGTAAATAAAGATGATATATGATTGTGGACTGTTATCTACGTGTATGATCCTTATGAACGCTGTTTCTTAACGCATCTACAGAAAAAATACTTTTCTTGTGTTATGTAAATAAGTCACGATGCTTTAGTTTTAGTTTCAGCGAATACGACGCGTCTGTGCTAATTCGTCACGCCTAAGAATGGCAACTGGGACTTCAGACTGAATTTACTTAACCAGGAAGTTCACGATACAGTGTATCTGAGATTCACTTCTTGATTCAATCCCCTTTGTTTAAATCATGGCAGATAAGATTTGGTTTAGGCATTCTCCTTTAGTTCAAGCGTTAAAAAGTACTACTATTTGTGACCTCAAATTCATATATGACAAAGCGTAGATATCTTTTACGTCTTGGTAAAACATTTCGCACAAAATATTGTTTGTTTCATTATCTTTACTCGTGTCACAAGTTATCTACCAAGGTAACCGAAAACTTACAGCCAAAAAGGTACATGTGGCTTACAACTTGGGTATATATCGACATACCTAACAACAAAGTAGAACAAAAACATCGGTATTTTCCGCTCCATTGGGAGTGACTTTATCGTCAGTTTAACGAATTCATGTCTTTGTGGATGAGTAATACTCTACCTCTAACACGTGTGTGATTTTGCAGCAATGTAAATCACAACATTTTTCTTGATCTAGATAAAGTTTCTGTCATGATGCTTGGATATGCATTTATATCAATAAGAAATCATTTTGTCCATTTTTTGTTTAATTTGCCTTACAATAACCACGAAAACACAAATTATAAAGGGTAATATATCACAGATGACCTATTTTTGTGAGGACATTTAATGTTTGGTTTGTTTGGTTTGTTTTTGTTTAACGTCCTATTAACAGCCAGGGTCATTTAAGGACGTGCCAGGTTTTAAAGGTGGAGGAAAGCCGGAGTACCCGGAGAAAAACCACCGGCCTACGGTCAGTACCTGGCAACTGCCCCACGTAGGTTTCGAACTCGCAACCCAGAGGTGGAGGGCTAGTGTTAAAGTGTCGGGACACCTTAACCACTCGGCCACCGCGGCCCCGGACATTTAATGTCTTGACATTTCTTTGTTATTTGTTTTCCTTTTTCTTTCTTTGTAAATGAGTAGTTTTCTTATTTTATGCCGAGTTATATGTTTTGGTGGTAAAATTATTTTCCTAGTTATAAACGTGTCGTGTAAATAGAGGTTACACAACGAGTAGTTGTTGTATATGGTATTTATATTTCACTCGAGGTAGTTATTTTTCAAATGTTACAAAGACACGAGCTTTAGCGAGCGTTTTTTGAAACGTGTCATGAAGCGGCCTTCAAGTGTTAGCCAATCAAAACGCATTGAACTACGTGATTCAAATTTTCCTGGTCAAAGGTCAGCATGTCACAACCAGTCACAACTACAACGCATTAAGAGTTTATTCCACGTGTTGTATAAACTGAATGTTATTCAGCATTTGTAATGATGCCTCCGGAGTTGAATAGCATCCATCTTTTGTGGCAGAAATGATAAAATGACCATTTGCTTCAGTCATTCTTTGAACATTACATTCAAACCTCCAAAGGTAGACAGACTAGCTACCAATGAAGTTCACTCGTCTATTTGGTTTTGTTTTTATTAACATAGCTTTGGTTATTTAAGGACGACCTTCCCTGCGTACAAAATGTATGTGTGCAAGGGTATGAGAAGATGTATATGTGTTTGATTGTTTTGGGAATCTGCGGTTTGTTCTTATCTGTGTAACACGGAACTGACTTTATTATACTACCTCACTGAAGCATGACCGAATACTTGTTATTATTTATTCTTAATTTTATGGAAAGTAGTTCAGAGTAAAACCATCCTCTTAAATAAAATACAGAAACTATCGGGAAGACAAAGCCAACACCAAATCTTACATACATCTCCAAATTGGTCATTCTTTTAAAGTTATTCATGAAAAAGCTACTTATCGCTACAGATATATTAACACAAGACTAGCTATACTTCTGTTACCGACACTAGTTTCTGGTCCGATCTGGTCAGATTTTGTTCTCCAAATGGCAATATGTAGGCCAAAATATAGGTACCTATTGGAATAAAAAAAGGACAAAATCACGATATGTAAATGAATCTGCAATTTTAATCTTATATAGTCTTTGGAATGTAAACAAACGTGAAATATATCTGGCGAACCACACACAGGCTTTTGTTTAGTGGCATTATCTACGTCAATAGGCTTTTGTTTAGCGTCATTGTCTACTCCCACATTGACTTCTGTTTAGTGACGTTGTCTACCCCCATACAGGCGGCTTCTTAGTGACGCAGGCTTTTGTTATTATCATTGTCAACTCAACAAAGTGTTTTGTTTAGTAATATTATCAACTGCCATACATAATTGTTTTTCGTGGCATTATCACTCATACATGCTTTTGGTTCATGGCCTTATAAACTTCATCAAAGACTTTGCTTAAAAGCATTGTCTAATTCCAATGTTTAATGGCATTTTGAACCTCCGGACAGGATTTCTTTAAGTGGTATTATCTACTCCCACAGACTTGTGCTTAGTGTCATTGGTCATTTGTAACCTCCAACAAATCTGATTGGCTAACCTCTGGCCTTTGACCACGGACTATTTTTACTACTCTCACTTATCTTTTTTTTCTCGTCTGTCTTCAAAAGATCAGCATGTACACATTTTTTGGAGTTGTCGGTGCTCAACATTAGCATAACTGGATGAGAGGGGTGTCCTCGTGGAAATGTCGATTAATTTAGGGTTTGAGTCGTACGAAATATAATTTGATGATGGTAAAATAGACGACGCACGGAAGCGAGATATTACATCGATGGGCCTAGCGAACTAAAACTGACCCCCCTCCCCTTTGTTCTAGATATGCAGTAGACCCCGATAGCCGTGAAAGAATTATCAAAACAATGAACAAATGTAATAAAAATGGTTTAATCGCTGTCTCTAATCGTAGTCATTTAAATGAAACGGCCGCAGCATCTAACGTAACTGTTACTGTTAGGCGGCTTCCCTTTTTCTAGTTCGATATCATTTGGTACGGATATTGTACCAACAGAAAAAAAGCAACGAATAAACACTTTCATATCATTTCACTTACTTTTATTACGAATATATTTATCCCAAACACAAAAATGTAAAAATCATCGTGGAACAATTGTCTCATGTCAGTAAACTCTATACTCGATGTCTCTGAAACTGATGAGATTTCGTGTAAACACATGGACAAACGTAAACTGCATAGGCCTATTGCTCCCCAATCCAGCTCGGTTTCCGAAATATTTGTTGAAATGCACGATGTCTTGAATGAATAAATATCAGAATGAACATTTTACATCATAATAACCAGTAATAGCGTACCTACGAAATCCAGGAAAGGACCGATAATTGAATCTGACAATGACAGCGGTGAAGTTCGACTTCGCGATGCCGGTGTCGTCTTCGAATATTTTGAGCGGAGTTATTTAAACAAGTTACCTATTAATAAATTACTCCGACACAATGACTTTCAAACTAATATTTCGTTTTGTAAAATAATATCATTAACAAATATAGTACAGAGGATATGAGTCATGCATCTAAAATAGATGATAAGCTTTCGTTTAAAACGACCTATATTTTGTCAGGTAGTGATTTGGTTCACGGAATTTAGTTGCTACGTTGGGAGAATTTGAACATGACAGACTTACATTTGTAAGTAAAGAAGTTATGGGATAAACAAGTTCCCCTACTCGTGACGATTGTTTATCATTTTTGTGTAAGTTCGGTGTATTAAATGACATCTTGATTATATCACCGCACTTAAGCACAACGCAAATAAGGGAAAAAGTTGACAAAACCTATTAAAACCAAAGTTATTTATAGCCTATTTATACTTCCTGGTCTGGGGATGAAGGAATGTCAAACGAGATCAGTTTACTGCTCTCACCTGCTTTACACAAATAAAGAAATAAAATGTTGGCCGCTGTCCAAAAACCTTTGAAATAAATAAATAAATACAGAAAGAAACTTAACTGATGCGGCAATGTAAACATAACGTAATCACCGTAATCGTCGTAAGTTTTGATGGTGGAGATGATCTTAATAGCTTATGTATTTAACACATCGTTGAAAAGAATGATAATCGCCGATTCCATACCATGTGCGAGTGATATGTAATCAAAAACAAATTGGGAGGGGGTATTGGCTTATGCTTAGTGTAACCGTCTTCTCCCAATAAAGCCTTTTGTTTAGTGTCATTGTAAAACCAACATATATTTTTATTTAGTGCCAATGTCTTCCTTCACAGAGGCTAATGTTTAGTGTCATATCAAATTGGCGTATTTCCCAAAAATACTAAATCTAAATATTATAAGTGCTACATAAAGTACATAAATATATGAGTTTTATTACCATGGAGACAACATTGAGGACAATGAAAACATTTTACAAATATTGCAATCTATGACTGTATGAAAGTATGAAATAAAGCGGTAAAATCTGATAAAACGTTCGTCATCACAGATATACGTACTATACCATTACCAGTACGAGGAATTGTTTAAACTTACTGGTCATTCTATTACCAACATTTGTTTGAAATTCTTGGTCATAAAGTACGGAAAATTGTTTTAAATTCTTAGTGATACTAGTACAAAAAAATGTTTTAAATTCCTGACAATACTAGTATGAACACGATTTTCAATTCCTGGTCATCATCGAGTCACAAAAGCAACTGGGAATTCATACATGTACGGAGCGCACCAAACCAGGAAGTTCACGATAGAGTACATCTGATATCCTCCTGTATTTTTTTAGTGCGAACAATTTGTTTATAAATTCCTTGTCATACTAGTACGAACAATTTGCTTATAGATTCCTTGTCATACTAATCTGAACAATTGTGTTTAAAATTCCTTGTCAAAATACTTCGAACAATTGTTTATAGATTCCTTGTCATACTAATATGAGCCTTTTTTAAAAATAAATTCCTTGCCATACAAGTAGTATGAAAAATTGTTTATAAATTCCTTGTCTAGTAGGAACAATTATTTATAAATTCCTCGTCAAACTAGTACCAACAATTGCTTTTAAGTCCTATACTGTGCTAGCTTAATGGTAAATAAAGATGATATATGATTGTGGACTGTTATCTACGTGTATGATCCTTATGAACGCTGTTTCTTAACGTATCTACAGGGGGAAAAAATATTTTTCTTGTGTTATGTAAATAAGTCACGATGCTTTAGTTTTAGTTTCAGTAAATACGACGCGTCTGTGCTAATTCATCATCGCCTAAGAATGGCAACTGGGACTTCAGACTGAATTAACTTAACCAGGAAGTTCACGATACATTGTATCTGAGATTCACTTCTTGATTCAATCCCCATTGTTTAAATCATGGCAAATATGAAAATTTCTCAGATAAAATTTGGAGTAGACATTCTCCTTTAGTTCAAGCGTTAAAAAGTACTACTATTTGTGACCTCAAATTCATATATGACAAAGCGTAGATATCTTTTAAGTCTTGGTAAAACATTTCGCACAAAATATTGTTTGTTTCATTATCTTTACTCGTGTCACAAGTTATCTACCAAGGTAACCGAAAACTTACAGCTAAAAAGGTACATGTGGCTTACAACTTGGGTATATATCGACATACCTAACAACAAAGTAGAACAAAAACATCGGTATTTTCCGCTCCATTGGGAGTGACTTTATCGTCAGTTTAACGAATTCATGTCTTTGTGGATGAGTAATACTCTACCTCTAACACGTGTGTGATTTTGCAGCAATGTAAATCACAACATTTTTCTTGATCTAGATAAAGTTTCTGTCATGATGCTTGGATATGCATTTATATCAATAAGAAATCATTTTGTCCACTTTTTGTTTAATTTGCCTTACAATAACCACGAAAACACACATTATAAAGGGTAATATATCACAGATGACCTATTTTTGTGAGGACATTTAATGTTTGGTTTGTTTGGTTTGTTTTTGTTTAACGTCCTATTAACAGCCAGGGTCATTTAAGGACGTGCCAGGTTTTAAAGGTGGAGGAAAGCCGGAGTACCCGGAGAAAAACCACCGGCCTACGGTCAGTACCTGGCAACTGCCCCACGTAGGTTTCGAACTCGCAACCCAGAGGTGGAGGGCTAGTGTTAAAGTGTCGGGACACCTTAACCACTCGGCCACCGCGGCCCCGGACATTTAATGTCTTGACATTTCTTTGTTATTTGTTTTCCTTTTTCTTTCTTTGTAAATGAGTAGTTTTCTTATTTTATGCCGAGTTATATGTTTTGGTGGTAAAATTATTTTCCTAGTTATAAACGTGTCGTGTAAATAGAGGTTACACAACGAGTAGTTGTTGTATATGGTATTTATATTTCACTCGAGGTAGTTATTTTTCAAATGTTACAAAGACACGAGCTTTAGCGAGCGTTTTTTGAAACGTATCATGAAGCGGCCTTCAAGTGTTAGCCAATCAAAACGCATTGAACTACGTGATTCAAATTTTCCTGGTCAAAGGTCAGCATGTCACAACCAGTCACAACTACAACGCATTAAGAGTTTATTCCACGTGTTGTATAAACTGAATGTTATTCAGCATTTGTAATGATGCCTCCGGAGTTGAATAGCATCCATCTTTTGTGGCAGAAATGATAAAATGACCATTTGCTTCAGTCATTCTTTGAACATTACATTCAAACCTCCAAAGGTAGACAGACTAGCTACCAATGAAGTTCACTCGTCTATTTGGTTTTGTTTCTATTAACATAGCTTTGGTTATTTAAGGACGACCTTCCCTGCGTACAAAATGTATGTGTGCAAGGGTATGAGAAGATGTATATGTGTTTGATTGTTTTGGGAATCTGCGGTTTGTTCTTATCTGTGTAACACGGAACTGACTTTATTATACTACCTCACTGAAGCATGACCGAATACTTGTTATTATTTATTCTTAATTTTATGGAAAGTAGTTCAGAGTAAAACCATCCTCTTAAATAAAATACAGAAACTATCGGGAAGACAAAGCCAACACCAAATCTTACATACATCTCCAAATTGGTCATTCTTTTAAAGTTATTCATGAAAAAGCTACTTATCGCTACAGATATATTAACACAAGACTAGCTATACTTCTGTTACCGACACTAGTTTCTGGTCCGATCTGGTCAGATTTTGTTCTCCAAATGGCAATATGTAGGCCAAAATATAGGTACCTATTGGAATAAAAAAAGGACAAAATCACGATATGTAAATGAATCTGCAATTTTAATCTTATATAGTCTTTGGAATGTAAACAAACGTGAAATATATCTGGCGAACCACACACAGGCTTTTGTTTAGCGGCATTATCTACGTCAATAGGCTTTTGTTTAGCGTCATTGTCTACCCCCACATTGACTTCTGTTTAGTGACGTTGTCTACCCCCATACAGGCGGCTTCTTAGTGACGCAGGCTTTTGTTATTATCATTGTCAACTCAACAAAGTGTTTTGTTTAGTAATATTATCAACTGCCATACATAATTGTTTTTCGTGGCATTATCACTCATACATGCTTTTGGTTCATGGCCTTATAAACTTCATCAAAGACTTTGCTTAAAAGCATTGTCTAATTCCAATGTTTAATGGCATTTTGAACCTCCGGACAGGATTTCTTTAAGTGGTATTATCTACTCCCACAGACTTGTGCTTAGTGTCATTGGTCATTTGTAACCTCCAACAAATCTGATTGGCTAACCTCTGGCCTTTGACCACGGACTATTTTTACTACTCTCACTTATCTTTTTTTCTCGTCTGTCTTCAAAAGATCAGCATGTACACATTTTTTGGAGTTGTCGGTGCTCAACATTAGCATAACTGGATGAGAGGGGTGTCCTCGTGGAAATGTCGATTAATCTGGGGTTTGAGTCGTACGAAATATAATTTGATGATGGTAAAATAGACGACGCACGGTAGCGAGATATTACATCTATGGGCCTAGCAAACCAAAACTGACCCCCCCCCCCCTCCCCCCCCCCCCCCCCCCCCCCCCCCTTTGTTCTAGATATGCAGTAGACCCCGATAGCCGTGAAAGAATTATCAAAACAATGAACAAATGTAATAAAAATGGTTTAATCGCTGTCTCTAATCGTAGTCATTTAAATGAAACGGCCGCAGCATCTAACGTAACTGTTACTGTTAGGCGGCTTCCCTTTTTCTAGTTCGATATCATTTGGTACGGATATTGTACCAACAGAAAAAAAGCAACTAATAAACACTTTCATATCATTTCACTTACTTTTATTACGAATATATTTATCCCAAACACAAAAATGTAAAAATCATCGTGGAACAATTGTCTCATGTCAGTAAACTCTATACTCGATGTCTCTGAAACTGATGAGATTTCGTGTAAACACATGGACAAACGTAAACTGCATAGGCCTATTGCTCCACAATCCAGCTCGGTTTCCGAAATATTTGTTGAAATGCACGATGTCTTGAATGAATAAATATCAGAATGAACATTTTACATCATAATAACCAGTAATAGCGTACCTACGAAATCCAGGAAAGGACCGATAATTGAATCTGACAATGACAGCGGTGAAGTTCGACTTCGCGATGCCGGTGTCGTCTTCGAATATTTTGAGCGGAGTTATTTAAACAAGTTACCTATTAATAAATTACTCCGACACAATGACTTTCAAACTAATATTTCGTTTTGTAAAATAATATCATTAACAAATATAGTACAGAGGATATGAGTCATGCATCTAAAATAGATGATAAGCTTTCGTTTAAAACGACCTATATTTTGTCAGGTAGTGATTTGGTTCACGGAATTTAGTTGCTACGTTGGGAGAATTTGAACATGACAGACTTACATTTGTAAGTAAAGAAGTTATGGGATAAACAAGTTCCCCTACTCGTGACGATTGTTTATCATTTTTGTGTAAGTTCGGTGTATTAAATGACATCTTGATTATATCACCGCACTTAAGCACAACGCAAATAAGGGAAAAAGTTGACAAAACCTATTAAAACCAAAGTTATTTATAGCCTATTTATACTTCCTGGTCTGGGGATGAAGGAATGTCAAACGAGATCAGTTTACTGCTCTCACCTGCTTTACACAAATAAAGAAATAAAATGTTGGCCGCTGTCCAAAAACCTTTGAAATAAATAAATAAATACAGAAAGAAACTTAACTGATGCGGCAATGTAAACATAACGTAATCACCGTAATCGTCGTAAGTTTTGATGGTGGAGATGATCTTAATAGCTTATGTATTTAACACATCGTTGAAAAGAATGATAATCGCCGATTCCATACCATGTGCGAGTGATATGTAATCAAAAACAAATTGGGAGGGGGTATTGGCTTATGCTTAGTGTAACCGTCTTCTCCCAATAAAGCCTTTTGTTTAGTGTCATTGTAAAACCAACATATATTTTTATTTAGTGCCAATGTCTTCCTTCACAGAGGCTAATGTTTAGTGTCATATCAAATTGGCGTATTTCCCAAAAATACTAAATCTAAATATTATAAGTGCTACATAAAGTACATAAATATATGAGTTTTATTACCATGGAGACAACATTGAGGACAATGAAAACATTTTACAAATATTGCAATCTATGACTGTATGAAAGTATGAAATAAAGCGGTAAAATCTGATAAAACGTTCGTCATCACAGATATACGTACTATACCATTACCAGTACGAGGAATTGTTTAAACTTACTGGTCATTCTATTACCAACATTTGTTTGAAATTCTTGGTCATAAAGTACGGAAAATTGTTTTAAATTCTTAGTGATACTAGTACAAAAAAATGTTTTAAATTCCTGACAATACTAGTATGAACACGATTTTCAATTCCTGGTCATCATCGAGTCACAAAAGCAACTGGGAATTCATACATGTACGGAGCGCACCAAACCAGGAAGTTCACGATAGAGTACATCTGATATCCTCCTGTATTTTTTTAGTGCGAACAATTTGTTTATAAATTCCTTGTCATACTAGTACGAACAATTTGCTTATAGATTCCTTGTCATACTAATCTGAACAATTGTGTTTAAAATTCCTTGTCAAAATACTTCGAACAATTGTTTATAGATTCCTTGTCATACTAATATGAGCCTTTTTTAAAAATAAATTCCTTGCCATACAAGTAGTATGAAAAATTGTTTATAAATTCCTTGTCTAGTAGGAACAATTATTTATAAATTCCTCGTCAAACTAGTACCAACAATTGCTTTTAAGTCCTATACTGTGCTAGCTTAATGGTAAATAAAGATGATATATGATTGTGGACTGTTATCTACGTGTATGATCCTTATGAACGCTGTTTCTTAACGTATCTACAGGGGGAAAAAATATTTTTCTTGTGTTATGTAAATAAGTCACGATGCTTTAGTTTTAGTTTCAGTAAATACGACGCGTCTGTGCTAATTCATCATCGCCTAAGAATGGCAACTGGGACTTCAGACTGAATTAACTTAACCAGGAAGTTCACGATACATTGTATCTGAGATTCACTTCTTGATTCAATCCCCATTGTTTAAATCATGGCAAATATGAAAATTTCTCAGATAAAATTTGGAGTAGACATTCTCCTTTAGTTCAAGCGTTAAAAAGTACTACTATTTGTGACCTCAAATTCATATATGACAAAGCGTAGATATCTTTTAAGTCTTGGTAAAACATTTCGCACAAAATATTGTTTGTTTCATTATCTTTACTCGTGTCACAAGTTATCTACCAAGGTAACCGAAAACTTACAGCTAAAAAGGTACATGTGGCTTACAACTTGGGTATATATCGACATACCTAACAACAAAGTAGAACAAAAACATCGGTATTTTCCGCTCCATTGGGAGTGACTTTATCGTCAGTTTAACGAATTCATGTCTTTGTGGATGAGTAATACTCTACCTCTAACACGTGTGTGATTTTGCAGCAATGTACATCACAACATTTTTCTTGATCTAGATAAAGTTTCTGTCATGATGCTTGGATATGCATTTATATCAATAAGAAATCATTTTGTCCACTTTTTGTTTAATTTGCCTTACAATAACCACGAAAACACACATTATAAAGGGTAATATATCACAGATGACCTATTTTTGTGAGGACATTTAATGTTTGGTTTGTTTGGTTTGTTTTTGTTTAACGTCCTATTAACAGCCAGGGTCATTTAAGGACGTGCCAGGTTTTAAAGGTGGAGGAAAGCCGGAGTACCCGGAGAAAAACCACCGGCCTACGGTCAGTACCTGGCAACTGCCCCACGTAGGTTTCGAACTCGCAACCCAGAGGTGGAGGGCTAGTGTTAAAGTGTCGGGACACCTTAACCACTCGGCCACCGCGGCCCCGGACATTTAATGTCTTGACATTTCTTTGTTATTTGTTTTCCTTTTTCTTTCTTTGTAAATGAGTAGTTTTCTTATTTTATGCCGAGTTATATGTTTTGGTGGTAAAATTATTTTCCTAGTTATAAACGTGTCGTGTAAATAGAGGTTACACAACGAGTAGTTGTTGTATATGGTATTTATATTTCACTCGAGGTAGTTATTTTTCAAATGTTACAAAGACACGAGCTTTAGCGAGCGTTTTTTGAAACGTATCATGAAGCGGCCTTCAAGTGTTAGCCAATCAAAACGCATTGAACTACGTGATTCAAATTTTCCTGGTCAAAGGTCAGCATGTCACAACCAGTCACAACTACAACGCATTAAGAGTTTATTCCACGTGTTGTATAAACTGAATGTTATTCAGCATTTGTAATGATGCCTCCGGAGTTGAATAGCATCCATCTTTTGTGGCAGAAATGATAAAATGACCATTTGCTTCAGTCATTCTTTGAACATTACATTCAAACCTCCAAAGGTAGACAGACTAGCTACCAATGAAGTTCACTCGTCTATTTGGTTTTGTTTCTATTAACATAGCTTTGGTTATTTAAGGACGACCTTCCCTGCGTACAAAATGTATGTGTGCAAGGGTATGAGAAGATGTATATGTGTTTGATTGTTTTGGGAATCTGCGGTTTGTTCTTATCTGTGTAACACGGAACTGACTTTATTATACTACCTCACTGAAGCATGACCGAATACTTGTTATTATTTATTCTTAATTTTATGGAAAGTAGTTCAGAGTAAAACCATCCTCTTAAATAAAATACAGAAACTATCGGGAAGACAAAGCCAACACCAAATCTTACATACATCTCCAAATTGGTCATTCTTTTAAAGTTATTCATGAAAAAGCTACTTATCGCTACAGATATATTAACACAAGACTAGCTATACTTCTGTTACCGACACTAGTTTCTGGTCCGATCTGGTCAGATTTTGTTCTCCAAATGGCAATATGTAGGCCAAAATATAGGTACCTATTGGAATAAAAAAAGGACAAAATCACGATATGTAAATGAATCTGCAATTTTAATCTTATATAGTCTTTGGAATGTAAACAAACGTGAAATATATCTGGCGAACCACACACAGGCTTTTGTTTAGTGGCATTATCTACGTCAATAGGCTTTTGTTTAGCGTCATTGTCTACCCCCACATTGACTTCTGTTTAGTGACGTTGTCTACCCCCATACAGGCGGCTTTTTAGTGACGCAGGCTTTTGTTATTATCATTGTCAACTCAACAAAGTGTTTTGTTTAGTAATATCATCAACTGCCATACATAATTGTTTTTCGTGGCATTATCACTCATACATGCTTTTGGTTCATGGCCTTATAAACTTCATCAAAGACTTTGCTTAAAAGCATTGTCTAATTCCAATGTTTAATGGCATTTTGAACCTCCGGACAGGATTTCTTTAAGTGGTATTATCTACTCCCACAGACTTGTGTTTAGTGTCATTGGTCATTTGTAACCTCCAACAAATCTGATTGGCTAACCTCTGGCCTTTGACCACGGACTATTTTTACTACTCTCACTTATCTTTTTTTTCTCGTCTGTCTTCAAAAGATCAGCATGTACACATTTTTTGGAGTTGTCGGTGCTCAACATTAGCATAACTGGATGAGAGGGGTGTCCTCGTGGAAATGTCGATTAATCTGGGGTTTGAGTCGTACGAAATATAATTTGATGATGGTAAAATAGACGACGCACGGAAGCGAGATATTACATCTATGGGCCTAGCAAACCAAAACTGTTAATGTGACAGGACTGATGACGCATAAGTATATTAACATGGATACTGATTAATATAAGGTAGTCGGGAAGGTAAACGAGTTCAGCGTCATTGACGACATCAAATCCGTGTTGGTTAGATCTGTCATCTTCTCAAAAATTGAACCTGGGACCAGATATATGTCTGCTACCAAATTAAGCCAACGTTCTTTCTGACCATATTTCGTGGTCAACCACTGACCTTTTATTTCTTGTGACTTCCGGTTTTGATTTCATATTCATCAACGTACGATGAAAGGATACCAGTGCGTAAAAGGTCGTGGTAATACAATGGATTTAGTTGAAAAACTAAAGTATGGAGTAACCACGAAGGTTTATACCATGGAGCTAAATTGCACAGCTTTACTACGGAATTACGAGTATTTCATGTTGTATAGTATCGCCGTTTAAACGTATTTATTTTGAATTGATTACATTATTTGTTATCCCTTATTCCGAGCTAATGTTTTTTGTTCCAGGAGGGTTTGCAGTAGATCGGTGCGTGCGACCCGTTGGGAGACATACTGCTACTACTGGTCAGGGAGATAGTAAGTGTTATTTTTCCTGTGATGCGTAATCAGATTAGTCGGGCATGGAAAAACGTTAAAGTAAGTAGCGATTTAGAGACTTGAGACTACAAGATTTATCATCAAAAATCTCTCTCTGTCTTTATGCTTTCGTAAAGTGAAACCGTCTCAGAATACATACGTACATTTAAAGGTATCGGGTCACTAAATGTTATCCAAACCTTTACATCAATAACCCTCACTATTTGCATTTAGTCTTGTTGGTACAGCCGTTAACATATTAACAATTATTGTTCATTTAAAAATACACAATCTGATCACCTCTTACTCTTACTGTGGGTGCATTACAAACAGGTAAATGCACATGTCTAAATAAAATTGATACACAAAGAAGGCTACTATTTTCATCTGAAAAGAATTGATACACTTTGCAGACTATTGTTTATTTGTATCTGAATAAAATTGATACACCTTACAGGCTATTGTTTATATCTAAATGGAATTGGCACACCTTACAAACTACTACTTTTATCTGAATAAAATTGATACACCTTGCAGGCTATTGTTTATATCTAAATAGAATTGACACACCTCATAGGCTATTGTTTATATCTAAATAGAATTGACACATCTAACAGGCTACTACTTTTATCCGAATAAAATTGATATACCTTGCAGGCTATTGTTTATATCTAAATGGAATTGATACACCTCACAGGCTATTGTTTATATCTAAATAAAATTGATACACCTAGCATAATTAACATTTATTTCCTGTTCCACAGAAAAAAATCGATTTTGTCACAATATTTATGTAAATTTTCAATTCGGCTACTGATTTTTATTTTTCCTGCTACTGTGGAAATAAATAGTATGTGCGATTTTACGTTTATATATATTTATTGATATTTTCGGACTGTATTGATGGTTTCCTATACTAATAACTAGTAAAGGCGATATTAACCTTCGCTTTATTTTTTTGGGTTTTTTTTTTTGTTTTTTGTTTTTATTTCTTTAACAATTTACAACAATTTACCTCCTTTGAATTATTTAATTATACATATAATTATATTTGGATAAGTGTTAACTGGAAATATAAGTTTCATTATGCATAATTAATTTACTAATCAAAACCAGTCCACTCAAGGTGTATTTTTACGGTACATATATTTTATTCCCCCAACAATAAATATATAGATATACATTTATAACTTCGCCATGATGATATATATATAAATATATCTTTGTCTAAGATTGATAGGAGTCGTCAGGGTAAGGTAGTACTGAGTTTACTACTGTGTCCTTACGCAAGAGTGCTTGCTCACTATACACAATTGAGCTTTTTAAGTTCTCAGTATAATAGTATATTTTGAATTTAAATTATGGTTCAAAGACAAAAGACTGAAATAAACAATAGCCAGTTTAAAAAGTTATTCATGAAGAACACAAAGTTCTATAAAATTCTAACAAAATATTCAAGGGGAAGAAACCTTTGACAAACTGTTCCAGATAAAAAGGATTTTACATAGTTTATGATTATTTAAGTTTATAAAGTTTCAAAAGATGAGTTAGGTACACTATAAAAATGGATATTAAATTTACAACTACAAAATCATGTATATGGATACTACTGTTGGAAAACACAAATGAATACTAGCTGGCATATATGGCCGATGTGTATTTATATATAGAATGCAGCATTAAATCCATCCGACAACCATTGTCAGCATACAATCTTTTATATTTAGATACTCTTTCCTAAACTTGATGTGTAAAAATAAAACAATACATTATGTTGTCTATTTAAACAATAAGAAATAAAACAAAACATATTAAACATACATAAAATGTATATGTTACATACGTTTCCCTACAGCTGTTGCGGATACAAACGAAGGATAGTGACCTACTACAAAACACAGAACTATTGTTGTGGCGGGTGGCAGGAAACCAGTCCTGGCAATCACAATTGCAACAAGCGTACGTATTGGTGACATCATCTGATGTTAACCGATTTAGGAACTTTCATTTCATAATAAGAATTAAAAGGAACTAATATCCTGAAATGTTTAAATTAGCATAGATTACGTGCTTGGAATAACAAATCAGATGAAATATGCATGCCGAGGTAAATTTGGTACATGTATGTATTGAGGAACTTAGTAAAATTACGAGAAAAATCAACCTGATTATGGTGCCGTTGATGAAACAGAAGGCAGCCTACATTTCCGAAACGCCTGGTTTTATTCTTCTTGCATTTCTCCATCGTGAATCCCTATGACAACATATCTGTTGTTCACATCTTATACTAGTATTTGTTTTTTCGCTTTTGAGTTAGACCTACCGGAATTATTTTACAGCCGTGTGTAGGCCGTATTGTTTCAATAGAGGGACATGCACCAGTCCAGACTATTGTACCTGTCCAGACGGACACACGGGACGACTGTGTGAAGACAGTAAGGGAATTTTATATATTCTATTACATAGATAAATGTCAATAATTATTTATGTTTTGTACAGGGGCAAAATTTCAATTAACTAAAATTAAACTTTATGTTTAAAAGAATTTAAGAGTGGTTTATATTAAATGGAAATAGCTCTTTTTAGTACTTATTCAGGTCTAAATGTTGTTTGTCCTATACATGAACCATACCATGCATCCCGTTACATATATCATATTGCAGCTTCGCAACAATTTTAAAGGAACTTGTCAGTTGTCTTTTCATTGGGCGGTGGTGGGGCTAGGATTATGTTGGGGTCACTGTTTATAGATTATCAGCAAGACAGATATGATCTATGATCGAAGATACATCCATATATCAATAAAAAAATCTTTTCATTTCAGAGGAATGTGCATCGCATCTAAAACCTTGTTATCCTGGATGGTGTGACAATAATAACTGCAAATGCTTCGGTGGGTTTGGAAATACCGGTTGTATAGAAGGTAATACAATATTGATATTTTTATATATTTTAACCTCGGAACGCAAATCGGTCAGCTGATACTACTATATATATAACATAATAGGGTCTCGTTTCACAAAGGATGCGTTGACAAACCAGCATGGCCATGCCATCTTGAGGTCTTACAGAATTTATCGTACAAAATAACCATTTTGACAATTCTAATGAAATAACGGACCAGTTCAATTCGTCCGACAGGGTTAATACTCCAGATGAAAATTGCACTACCACGAGCAAAAGATGAACATAAATGGCAATAACTTCATTCATGAAATACTTGTAATCGACCAGTTTTTATTCATTTGATTGGATTTTTTGTTTCCTTTCCAGTGATATCGCCCACGTATAAACCAATCATCGACAGTTGCCAAACAGTTTTCTCATTATTCGACCGTGTATTAGATATGAAGAGGTACCAGTACACAGTTGATGCCACGGGAAAGAATGAAACAGAAATCCTTTGGGTGAATCAGAATGATTACAACATGCTCAACATGACATTCGACGTATCCATGGATTGGCAGTCGCTCAAGGAATTCCTACCCATGATGCCAGATTACATTGGCGAGTATACGATTGGAGTCATTAGCGCCATGGTGGACACTGCCTATTCACGATTACCGTTACCAGGTAAAAAAATAGAATTAATATGAGAATTGAAATGTTGTTATAGAGGGTAGTTTTATCTAGAATCAAAGTTAAAGGACAGTGCAACACCTCGTCCGATAAACCAATAGACACATAAAATATTTCTTGAGTCATTGTGATATGTGCCTCATGAAAATGTTATTAATATTAACTCTCAGTAGTGGCAAATTGGCAATTAATAGACATTTCTAAGAGCTGAAAAATACATACATACATACATACATACATACATACATACATACATACATACATACTTTGTGGAAATTAAATGATTGATTTCGACAAATATAACGTGTTTTAGGTCAGACCGAGAGAGAAGTTGTAACAGAGGGAGCAGAAACTTACAAGTGCCAAGGGTTATCGAACCTTAATCCAGTCACAAACGATCAGCTGAAATGCCGACTTAATGAAAACAGCTTTCAACTAGCAATACGTTCAGGAGACTGGTATGTACAGAACATGAATTGTAATGTATTGGAAAAAACGTTAACGAACAAAATTTCTCGTGAAAATTAACTCAAGCAGTATACACCAATTAAAGTTGGCCAACGACTGTAGCTTACAAGCATTTGAATGCAAACTTTGCATATTTCATATGTTAGTGTTGATATTATGATATCCGTTTAGGAGCAGTGTGCACGAATATTCCTTTTTTTCAGGTTTACCTTCACATTTTCCGCTAAGACGGGAGGGTTCCGAAGGCTGATCAATACAAATAATAACCAACCATATGCAACACAGAATTACACTGGAAATATTCAAACTGTCAAAGTGATGCAATTCAAGTTTGATTTTGAAGTTCCTGAACACTGCAGTACATCATGCCCAACACAGCCTCCTTTGGAAATACTGAGCGATATAACGAAGGTAGACGGATTCAATTGTTTTCCATTTAGATTTGGTTCATCCACCTTTTCAATCTGTGTTAAATTCTGTTCTTTCAAAGTCTCTTTTGTTGTATATATATACGGAAAGGAGATGGATGTTTCGTCCCAAAATTATTATATGATGTTTCGTATCTAATTATTTTGGGACGAAACGTCCGTTTCCAAATCGGTATCTTCACGCGCGGGATATTTTCAAATGTCTGTGGGCGTTAGTCGCATAGTGTTCTATCATAGAACATGGCTTATTTTTAAACTTACTATCAAAATTATGACTCTTACTGTATCTTATTTTATTTTTCTAGTATTGTTTTTTATATAATGTGATTGCATTATTTGTGTCTTGATAAAGGGACGAATGGCCTCAAAAAAATTGACATTTTCAATTGTCCACACTGATGGATTTACCTTTTTGCCCCTTATATACATTTCAATTAATTCATATCTTGCAGACATACCTTTGCAAGGATCCAGTGTTATCCGGAAAATTACGGTTCTTTGAACCATATTTGATATACATATATATTTATAGATATATAACATAGGACCTTTGTTTCGTTTTCAGGAGCCTATCAATGCCCGTTGGTCCGGTTGGTCAGACGGCCTCAGCGGGGTGGCTGATTACACGCTAGAAGTCTTTAAGCTGAGTCCTAATCAATTCTCCAAAGTTCTAGAGGAGGCTCGCCCACTTGATCCTGTAAAATTGTTTAGAATGAACCACACCAATTTCGGTTTAGAGTACACTAAAATCTACACCCCGCCCGAAGCCGGTATGTACAGTTTGATTTTAGAGATACGGGATTTAGCCAATAATACTGTCTATGTCAGGAGATTCGCCTTGTATGACCCTGTGTCAGACATAACGGTCAGCAGTGACCATCAACTGGCAGTAGTGTCTGCTGAAGCAGACACGAAATATGGGTGGCAGTCATTCTACGGTGATTCTTCTGATCAAGGAACCATTATAAATGTATCATGGAAAGATTACTTCGTAAACAAATTCCATGAAGACAATTTCCTACTTAATCCCATCGATCCTTATCCTCCTCAACTGGACGACGGCGGTCGACGTGGAGAAGGATACAAGAAGATATTAGAGGAGTTTGAGGATAAAGAAGGAGAGAGACAGACGACGAAGATTCCTAATGCTCGAGGAATCGTCAGATTTGACATCGTTTCTGATTATGCAGGCGATGGCGGATCGTCGCTTGTGACTCCACCAAATACCTGGCGCACAGTGGATGGTATTAAAGACGGGGATACGGAGAGTTTTGCTGCCGGTGCTATTACGGATGGAATCACTGTTAAGGTTTGGGTTCGAGCCTCCGACGCGATGGGTAACACTAGGACGGAATCAACACTAGTTAGTTTTGACATGTCTCACCCCGAGGTCATCACAGCTCCTTCAATGCAAACCAATATCGCAAAGGGAGCGTTTCCGTTTTCTAGTCGGTAAGATATAAGAATATCTATATAGGAAGGTGTTAATATCTAATATGTGTGTGGCACAATCAAATACAGATATTCGTCTTCTATAGTGACGAATTTCATAAATGTCTTATGGCTAAGGAAACTTTCTGAGATTCATTTTTCACATTACCTTGAATTATTTGAAAGTGTTTGTCAAATTGATAATGTCAAAGGCTTACGATATACAGACAAAACACTTTTTTATTTCACCAAGGAAGATGTGCAACACTACTGTTATTATTACAGATTAGTTATTAGTGTCAATCAGTTGTGAGTTTATTTGTCAGTTTAGTTCATATGTTTTCAGCTATACTTGTTGTTTGTGTAACTATAAGCCTTTTAAATTCATGATATTAAATGGTGAAAGTGAAACATTTAAGAGATTTCGTGTGATATAATAATATCATATTACTTTTAGCATTAATGTAGGATGCCGGGACGTAGAAAGTGGAGTGTACAAAATACATTGGAGACTCCGAATGGCTAACAACAGGTCATTTGTGAAAATGGAAGGGGATGCAATAAATCCAGTGGTAAATTGAATATTGCCTATTATTTGTTTAGGTTATAATTCATACTTATTGTCGTTTATAACAATGGTTAAATCATAGCCTTCTCCCTTAACATTTTACAGAGTATCAGTTGGTAACATTTTACATCAATCACATGATCAACACGTAAGATAATTTTAGCCAAATGGCCAGTCATAATAACGTTACGTAAATACCGGTGTTTGGTTTTCATACCGACAGATAAACATTATTATTCAAGAGATGACTTGAATATATATATTTTTGTTATGGAAATTGCGTGGTAGCTCCATAAAATAGTAACTTTATTAGTCCTTATAATTTGTCGACACTACCATTTGGAAATACACTAATATTAACGAACTCTTTTCTCTTAGAAATGATTAGGCTGTTGAATCTTCCAATGAAAATCTGCGTTTCAAACGGGAACGAAAACAGCGTTTTAAGCCAATGAAAATGCTTGTTACAAGAATGGTTAATGATATATATAATCTTACTTATGGACATCTACGATGTATTACCTTTTCCAATTAATGAGGTCTTGATTTATAATGAAAATGTAATTCACTAGATATTACTTCCTAAAGAAGAATTTAATCCAAACCATAAACCTTGAGGGATGGAGTTATTTTTGTAACTTTCTTCGAATCAACATCTGAAGAAACAAACGATATACCTGATAGGGTCGCCGCTTACCATAACCGATTTGTAAACGTTTTCTTAATGTTCAATCTAACATTGATATATCTATTTTGAGTGATTCTTCTTTATTCTGTTTTTAGCAAACAAGTGCTTGCACTAATGACTGCTACAGGACTAGAATAGATGAATGGTATAATCGTAGTATTGAGTTTGATATCAACCACTGCTGGATGAGGGTCCCTAAGGAAAATCTCGACACTCAGGTGATGGAGGTGGAGATGAAGATATTTAACTCGGCGATGCTTTCAGTAACTGAGGTTATGACGGTATGTATTATTTCCGTCTACCTTAACATCAGCAACATAACACTCTTTATTGGCTACTATATTTGCGACATCTTTCGCTGATTTTAATCTAAAATATGGTTGAATTATAGATTGAATATATTTGATTGTAATGATTGTAGCATTGATATCAATATTCCTGTTTCACACGACGATAGGGCGATGACTACTTCATTGATATGGTAATATACAAAATGCACTTGTTTTACTTGTTACAGATTAGAAGCATCAGAAATTTCACTGGTATTGAAGACTGTAAGTACCTTATTTTAGAGTTTAAAAAAATAGAAATATGGTTTATCATGTAAATCCTTACTAGTTACAGTACCAAGAAATCGACCAAGAAAAATATGTTTGAATTTGAGTGACTTTAAATCAGATTAACTACGCGAGGTAAATATCATCGTAATGCAAGATAGATAAAGAACAAGGAATTGAAAGTTTCTTGCATTATCTGATTTACGTGAATTTTAGATTTTGGACCAATGAATATTCAGATGACGAGACAGTCCGAGACTGGTGTTAGTTTATCATGGGACCACGCCCCTTCCTGTTATGCACGCAACACAATTCTCGTTGTCGTCGTGATGCCGGACAATAGCAATAAAACCCTGAGAGCGGACAGAGACGCTGACCGATTTGACATCACTGGATTGGTGGAGAATACGCAGTATCCAGTTAAACTTTACACCGTCTACATCATCGATGACGAGACCGAAAAGACCACTTTAAGCCAGGTGTCTACCTACACCATAAAGACAGCACCAAGTAAGAATTGTTTAGCCAACAAAATATAAACAGATATATCTAAAGACCAGATTTGTTTGGAAAGAGTCATCATTACATGTGTGTGTACTGAACATTTTGAGTTGTTTTTTCTACAAGAGTTTATATATACGATGGTTAAATATCCAAACAGTTGTAAAACTTACTGAATAAAGTTGAATTGAATTGAATGAATAATAATAATATTTACCTCCCTTGTTGATGTTTTAATGTGTCATTGTGGATGTCTTCATTATTCTTTAAAACGTGTACATGTCGGTAAAATTTAGCCTTGCGTTGTTGTGAACTAAAGATTTCCCACTTAAGACATGGCACCTTGATTTGGAATGGACCAATAGCATTGTTGTACACTGGAGTTAACATTGTTGTACACTGGCGTTAATATTGTTGTACATTGGCGTCATCATTATTGTACACTGGAGTTAACACTGTAGTACACTGGAGTTAACACTGTAATACACTAGAGTTAACATTATTGTACACTGGAGTTAACATTGTTGTACACTGGAGTTAACATTGTTGTACACTGGAGTTAACATTATTGTACACTGGAGTCAATATTGTTGTACACTGGCGTCAACATTGTTGTACACTAGAGTCAACATTGTTGTACACTGGAGTTAACACTGTAGTACACTGGAGTTAACACTGTAATACACTAGAGTTAACATTATTGTACACTGGAGTTAACATTGTTGTACACTGGAGTAAACATTATTGTACACTAGAGTTAACATTGTTGTACACTGGAGTTAACATTGTTGTACACTGGCGTCAACATTATTGTACACTGGAGTTAACATTGTTGTACACTAGAGTTAACATTGTTGTACACTGGAGTTGACATTGTTGTACACTGGAGTTAACATTGTTGTACACTAGAGTTAACACTTGTACATTGGCGTTAACATTGTTGTACACTGGCGTCAACATTCTTGTACACTGGCGTCAATATTATTGTACACTGGAGTTAACATTGTAGTACACTGGAGTTAACACTGTAGTACACTGGAGTTAACACTGTAGTACACTGGCGTCAACATTATTGTACACTGGAGTTAGCATTGTTGTACACTGGAGTTCGCATTGTTGTACACTGGCGTTAATATTGTGTACACTGGCGTTAACACTGTTGTACACTGGAGTTAGCATTGTTTTACACTGGAGTTAACATTGTTGTACACTGGCGTCAACATTGTTGTACACTGGCGTCAACATTATTGTACACTGGAGTTAACATTATTGTACACTGGGGTTAACATTGTTGTACACTGGAGTTAACATTGGAGTAAGCATTGTTGTTCACGTCTGGAAATGACCCTGGCTGTTAATAGGACGTTAAACAAAATAAACCAAAGCTTCTCACCATCGGCATATATACATTGTTTAGTGCATGTGTACAGTGTTAACCTAAATGTACTACAGTGGTAACTTAAGTGTACTACAGGGTTAACTCCAGTGCACTACAGTGTTAACTTCGGTGCACTACAGTGTTAACCGAAATGTACCATAGTGTTAACCTAAGTGCACTATAGTGTTAACTCCAGCACACTACAGTGTTAACTCCAGTGCAGAAGCTAGTGAACTAGAGTTCACTTTTCTTGTGCATTCCAGTGCCTAAGACTACCAAGTAGGCTGTCCCCAGCTGTAAACTGATACTTTATAAGTTACGTTGAACTTTTTAATATTCCGATACCAATATCTTCCTGAAGCGATATCATATTTCGTTTGTTTGATGTTTAATACTTTTTCTCTCGCATTCATTGACCCTAATGGCCTGCTAAGTAGCTGTAGTATTTGTTAACAGAATGATTTGTGATATCTACATGGCATTATCTGTATATTGAACCGTTTCAATTTTCTAACTTTGATGCCAATATTTCGGTCCTTTATCAAACATTGTTATGATATGCTTTTTAAATAAATAAATAAACTTATTAATCTTAGCTCTGTGTTCTCATATTCATCAATATATTCTGTGATTTATAGAACCAGAGGACAAAGGCTTATCTGGCGGTGCAATAGCTGGCATTGTGATCGGTAAGTTTGATAAATATAATGTAATAAATATGATACTACATGTAAACAAATACCAATTTCTACCTTAATTCGGTAAAAAATAAACAAAATATTTATTTATACGGAGACTCCTGAAAATGACCAAAGGGAATTAGATCATGTTGACCAGAAGGATCAAGATGCAAGCAGTGAGCAATCATTCCTTCCGACATGGTCATATTACCTTAGCTATCTTTATTCCAGAATGTATATACCTTTTGATATGCTGCTTATATGAATGGCTCGTACCAAATTATAAAATTGTTTCTCTCCTTCGAACCACCACAAGTTTCATGTTACTGTGGTCTTACGGCATCGCATGTACATCACGTACACTTTATATATTTCAGTGATTCTGCTGCTAATAGTCATTGCCATCGGTATTG